>NC_041381.1:55636053-55648116 GCF_002162155.2 Triticum dicoccoides | reverse complement strand
GCTGGCAGATGGCAAAGAGGCCACGTGCCATCTACATGTAAAATTTGGGTTGGCCTATTTGGGCTCTTTGCCATCTGCCAGCAGATGGCAAAGCTCTTTGCCATCTGCTGGCAGACGGCAAAGCATGCAGCCTTTGCCATCTGCTGGCAGATGGCAAAGAGCCTGCAGCCTTTGCCATCTGCTGGCAGACGGCAAAGTATGCCGTTAGCCTTCTAACAGGGCTAACCCCGTTAAGAGGCTTTGCCATCTGCCAGCTGATGGCAAAGGCACAAGCTCTTTGACATCAACCAGCAGATGGCAAAGAAGCCTTTACCGGCAGGGTTTCAGACAAACTGTTTGCCATCTACTGGCATATGGCAAAGCCTTTGCCATCTGCCGACCATGCCTTTGCCATCTGCCATGGCAGATGGCAAAGTGCCAGATTCCAGTAGTGATGGACTCAATGTGATCTTGGATCACTAAAATGAAAATTTAGAATCCTGAGCTTTTGGAAAATATATGTCCTTAGCATTTTGAGGGTTCCACATCTCTAGTCCATGCGATACCAACCATTAAAATTTCTAAAACATTGATCTTGAAGAATATTAGTTCAATGAGCTATATGTTGTTATGAATTACCAAAACCACCCAGGAATTAGTTGAACTTTCAACTAATATAAGATAGTTTGGGTAACTATAATAGTGACCTAAACGTTCTTATATAAGTTTATAGGAGTATGTTGTTTCATGATGGAGTATATGCTCTAGCCATGCTCAGGTAGTTCAAAAAGTCTCTCTAATATACAGATTTTAGGGCATCTGCTAGAAATGCTTTACGATTGTTAGTCAGAAAATTATATTTCTCAACCCAAAAAAGCCTTATACTTAATCATGTGTCTTTCTATAAAATAAAATCGAGAAAGGAGGCTAGCCTTCAATATTTTTATTTTACATAGATGGAGTAAGCATATGCTCCAGTGATGCTCCATTAGTTAATAATTTTTCAGTTTCCTGACATAGATTAGCTTAGTATACTTGTCCATGCCAGGTAGTTGTTCCTTTCTGACACATATTGGCTTAGTATGTTGTTTCATGATTTATTATTGGCTATATGCTCTCGTACCTGATGTGCTCAGGCAACTAAGATGCAAGGTATTATTCCCATTTAGCAGCATGAAAAGTGCCAACAAACACACGGCACGCATGCATGCAGTACGTACGTTGCACGCTGGGGGGGGTTGAGTATAAGAGCATCTACAACCACATATGGACGCACCCGGGCTCATCTAAATTTCAGTTTTGCATCTGGACATCTCATACTCGATTATTATATCCATACAAATACATGTAAAAGAAAGTAGAACCTACGTACTACATTGATCCTAACTACTCCTCGTCAGAGATCACGATGATCTTCGTGCCCGGCTCTGGCAGCATGGGCGGCAGCTGCAACTCTACCTCCTCCGGCTGCTCCACTCTGGCCTCCTCCGCCTCTATCTCCGTGTTGAGTTCGGTGAAGAACGCATCAGACCCTGCCTTCTCCAGTCGGAGGAAACCCAGTTTGGCCTCCACATAGGCCTCATCCTGTATGGACTCCAGAATGGCCTGTCGCTTTGCCATCTCGTCGGAGTGGCCGACAGCGAACTCCGCCTTCGCCTGCTCCATGTTAAAGGCCGGCAGCTGCTGGTCTGGCTCCTCTGGCTCTTCCGCCTCCATCGGAGCCATCTCCTCCTCCTCCACTTCCCCCGACTGCTCCTCCTCTTCCTTCTTCGGCTCCGGCAAATTCAGAGGCAGGCCGACAATGATGCGGGCGGCGCGCGCAGCTTGCCTTGCCCGCATCTCCTACTGGATCTCGTAGCGGCGCTTCCGCGTCAGCATGGCATAGTAGGTGATCTTGCACCGGACAATGGCGAAGTGTCAGAGCGTGGGCGCAGCAGAGCACCGGTGTGAGATATGGAGGAGGTGGATGAGCTCGGACTGGTGGCGCGGAGAGGGTGGGGGAGATGGGTTAGGGTTGCGGGACGCCTGCCGGCTTAAATAGCTAGATTTGGTCTTGGGCGGCAAGTCAGAGCAGCTCCACGCGGTGTTCACACCGCGACGACGAAGGCGGCGTCAGTCGAACCGCCGGGTTTCCGGGCGTTTTCACGTGGGACCCCATTGTCAGACCGACGTATAAGGGCTGTTTGAAGGACCCGTCTGGGTTAAAAAATCTTGACCCGACAGTGACCAGACGGCCCGTCCGGTCGTATGAGATGGGTTTGAGAAGTCCAGTTGTAGATGCTCTAACCCAAGCGAGGCTCTGTAGTACGTCTGCATCATCGGTACGTTGCTTGCAAAAAATCGATCGGTCAGTGTTTCTTTCTCCTTGCCCGGCTCTCACCGTCGATGCATTCCACTATAAAAAAAGACACATCCGTGACATTTTGGGCCGAACGAAAAAAATTCTGTCATACATATGACACTTCTATGACGATAATTGTGACAAAACCCGGTATCATCATAGATGTGGTGGGATCCTACTTCTATGACAAAAAACCATGACAGAAAATGGGCTTTTCGTCCTGGGCGGGCCGGAGACGCAGCTGCATGACATTCTTTGGGCCGTCCATGACGGAAAAAAACGTGGTACAAGCAAGGGGGAGGAAAAATTCGGGGAGTTGCCGGTTACGGTGGGAGGTCGGGGGCCGAGCGATGCGCGTTTCTCTTGTACACGTACGCGCGTGTGTGCGAGGCGTTGGCTCTAACTGAACCCGAGCGAGGCGTTGGGCTCTAACTGAACCCGAGCGATTGCACTACAGGCTACGCGTTACTGAACCCGAGCGATCGATCGATGGCTGTTAACTCAACCCGATGGAGCAATTCCTTTGCTACTGCTGCTAACTAAAGCCGATCGATTGGATGAACAGTGAGCGTTGCAGGGGGGGGTTGGATGAACAGTGAGCGGTGGCATTGCCTCTGGATGAACAGGACCCCGTGGTGTGGAGGGCTGGATGAACAGTAGACGGTGGAGGGGTGGCCGTGGAGGGGTGGTTGAACAGGACCCCGTGGTGTGGAGGGCTGGATGAATAGTAGACGGTGGAGGGCTGGATGAACAGTAGATGGTGGAGGGGTGGTTGAACAGTAACCGGTGGAGTAGCGCGCGGTGGAGGCTGGATGAACAGGAGCCCGTGGAGGCTGGAGGAGGTCGACGGTATCCCGTGGAGTCCCATTTTCCGGTACGCCACACCCCTCCCAATGAACAGGACCCCCGTTTCGACCGTAGCACTCCAACACAAGTCCGTTTCGTCCGTTTTGCGGTACGTCACACCCCTCCCGATCAACAGGACCCCTGTTCGACCGTAGCGCTCCAACACAAGTCCGTTTCATCCGTTTTGTGGTACCCCACACCCCTCCCGATCAACAGAACCCCCGTTTCGACCGTAGGGCTCCAACACAAGTCCGTTTCGTCCATTTTGCGGTACGCCACACCCCTCCCGATGAACAGGACCCCCATTTTGACTGGAGGAGGTCCGTTTCCTCCGTTTTGCAGTACGCCACACCCCTCCCGATCAACAGGACCCCGTTCCGAATGTAGGAGGTCCGTTTCCTCCGTTCTGTGGTACGCCAGGCCTCGTTTCCATTGCCTGTTCCGTCCAAGCCCTACCGATGAACACGACCACACATTCCGTTCTAACCCAGCCGGTTGGCTCCCCATGAACACGACCACGATGCTGTTTCTCCGTTCCGACCCAGCCATGTACGTATGCGCGAGTAGGCGTTCGAGACCCTGCCCGTATGTACGTACGTGGCCGTATTTTCTTTCTTGCACCCTCGCAGCTGTACGTACGTGTACATGCTACGTGCGCACCTCTACTACGACACGTGCGCACCTCTACATCCACCAGTATATATGTACGTACACGTTCGCGACCATAATGACAACGCTACGTACGCTTCGACCAGGTGGGTCCTGACTGTCAGGCACTTCCTTGCCTGCGAAGATGTAGCTGGTGGGTCCCAGCAATCAGGGGGGCGAATCGTTTTTTTTGCCCGGACACACTTCCTTGCGTGCGAAGATTTAGCTGGTGGGTCCCAGCAGTTAGGGGGCGAATTGTTTTTTTTTCGGACGCACTTCCTTGCGTGCGTAGATGTAGCTGGTGGGTCCCAGCAGTCAGGGGGGAACGTTTTTTCACGAAATACAGTGCCCCGTCCTGTGGGTCCCTGCTGTCAGGTGGAGGAATAATTATTTTGTGCGTAATAAGGAGGCACTTCCTTGCTGCGACCGTGGACCCAGCTGTCAGCCTCTCCACGTACAATCCACGTCCGATGGAAGCCATTCCTTGACCACGTTAACCACGCCGCGCCGAGAGCACCAGGGCAGTGGACGACGGCGAGGCCTAGGAAGGGGACAAAGCGGAGCCGGGGAAGACGCTATAGTGGATGCCCACACGTAGAGAAGTATGAGAGTTCACTCGTTCGGGGTGTGGGTGCGTAGAGGGATGGCCTGGCCAGCGGTGGGAGTAGTTGGGGGCCGTGAGGCCTCTGCGGCTTCACAGCCGGCCACGGGCGGCAGGAGCAGGCGGCATGACCGGCGCTGCTTTGGGCGGCTGGAGCAAGAAGACCAGAGGTTGAAGAAGCACTACGGCCGTTGGATGGACATCGTACGGTCATTGGAGCTAGAATCGTTCATATTGACTAAGTTGACAAAGCCCTCCGTCCCCGTCAACTTAGTTGGCCCACAAGTCATACTCCCACAATGGTGGGTCCCATCTAGCAGGGTGGGTATTCATTTTTTTGTGCGTAATAAGGAGGCACTTCCTTGCGTGCAAAGATATAGCTGGTGGGTCCGACATGTCAGCGGGGGGAATGTTTTTTTCGTGAAATACAGAGGCCCTTCTAGTGGGTCCCAGCTGCCAGGTGGAGGAATCATTATTTTGCGCGTACAGTCCACGGCCGATGGATGTCGTTCGTTGACCACGTTGACCAGGCCGCGCCGAGAGCACCATGGCAGTGGACGACGGCGAGTCCTACGTAGGGAACGACACGGAGCTGGGGAAGACTCGGCAATGGTTGCCCACGCGATGGGGACTATGAGGGTTTACTGGTCCGGCTGCCGTCGCCGGAAAATAACAGGAGGTGTGGGTGAGTAGAGGAATGGCCTGGCCAGCAATGAAGTAGGGTGGGGCGGTGCGGCCTGTGCGGCAGCATAGCCGGCCACGGGAGGCGGGAGCAGGCAGTCCCATCGGAGCTGGTTTGGGCGGCTGGAGCAAGAAGATAAGATATTGAAGAAGCAACACGGCCCCAACGGTCACTGCTGCTAGAATCGTTTGTGGACTATGTTGACAAAGCCAAAGTACACGTCAACCTACTAGACCCACAAGTCAGCCTCCAAATCTGTCCCAAATAGCTTACAGCCCAAAATTTCTAGCCAGATTCAAATTAATTTTAAATCTAAATATACCTTAATTTAAATTCAATGAAATTTTACCCGCACAAAAACAATGAAATTTAAAATATCAAAATCCGAAAGAAAACAGTATTTGGGGACTAATTGCCTGTTTGCTGTATTTTTTTTCATTTTACAGCCCATTTATTATTACTTATAGCCCATTTCTTATTACTTATAGCCCATTTCTTATTACTTATAGCCCATTTTCTGGGCAAAATGCTTCCCTCCTCGTCTTGAAAGATTTCCGGCCCAGCAGGGCGTAGAAAAGCAAGTAGGCCTATGTTGGTTATTCTGCAAAAAACAAAATAGCTGGCTAGCCATTTTTCAGAAAGGAAAAAACAAACTGGGCTGGTCATGTGCTAAACAGATGAAATAAAAGCCTGGGCTAGACGGGCCACGGGTCCCGCACAACCCAGTTGATACCCTTCTCCATCCCGAAAAAACAAAATTACTACGCGCGCTACTGTGTCCCTACTGTCATCCTCACCATGTACAGTCATCTCCTTATTCCTCTCGGTTGTTGACCATGTTGACAACACCGGAGGGCGGCGCCGCGGCGAGCGAACCAAGGTGGAGGACGATGGTGAGGCCTCGGACGGGAACGAACAGGAGCCGGGGAAGATCACAGCCAGCCGTGGGAGGCGGGAGCAGGCGGTCCCGCCGGCGCTGGTTTGGCTTTGGCGGCTCGAAGAAGAAGAGACTGAAGAAATGCAACAGACATTTAATGTCAATCGAATGGTCAAGGTTGGCATAATCGTTTTTTGACTAAACGGACACCAAGTAGCATACTTTTTTATATATAGGAAGAAAACTGCGAGGAAAATGCGTTCGTCTGCCGTCCTCCTCACAGGGAACATTCGCCACATAAGTGAATAGCACCCTTGGTTTTCAACCGAGAGGTCTTGGTTTCGAGTCCAAGGAACTCTCAATTTTGTCCTCCTTCCTTCCTCGCAGAAAAAAGGGAAAGAAAATCAAAGACTTGGGAAGGCGTATAGAACAAGCTAGTGTACCAGTAAAGAGACGTTGCTGAGTTAAAGAAAAAAGAAAGACGTGCTCCTGTAGCCGGTTCGAATCCAAACCTAGACTATGACTATATATGGTGCTATGCTACTCTGCAAGTAATGAAACTGACATATCCAACGTTCGCTTCTCCTCTTCTCTACTTACTCTGCCTAGCATCAGAAGCTCTGGCCATAGCAACCATGTCCGCTGGCTGCTCGTCCACCTGCTCTTCAGCAGGCAACAACCAGATATGCGCCAAGTCGCCACCCGTACCATCGCCTGTGGGTTTCATCACACCCCCGCCGGCACGCGCACCGCAGCCGATTGCTCATCACAACCCGCTGTCGTTTGTGTGGTGCCAGTGCTGCAAATCACGCAGAGTCATCCGTCGCGTCTCAACCACAATCCACATCCCTGGCCGAGTCTTCTACAAATGCCCGAATCATGGGGTAATAATATGTTTAAGTGTTGTTCTACTGCTTTCAGTTGCTGATTTTTTTAATAGTTTGGTTGATGATCTTCCAATTTGATTCGTGCAGAAAAGGAAAGACTCGTGTGATTTGTATTTCTGGGAAGTTGCTGATGTGCGGGAATGCAACTACGCTGATTATTTGCTTAGCCGAGGAATCCCAATACCAGCAGGTTGGGGTGTTAGGTTGGGGTGTTGGACAAGTAACTGAAGGAACGACAGAAGAGGAAGATGCAGAGCAGAAGGTTAAAGATGCAGTTCATCTGATCATGGCCAAGCAACAGCTGCTGAACGACCTTGACAACAATGAGGAGAAGAAAGAGCTTGTGAAGATAATGGGCAAAATCGATGTGCTCTGTAGGATGATTGTCTCTTTATTTGCAGTGTATGTAGCACTCGTGATGTATTCAGTGGCTACGACATGAGCACTTTGCTGAAACTAGTAATGAATGAAACCTGTATAGCAGGCTGGGCGTACTGTTGTGAACATCTAATGATTTCTATTAACGGAGATCAGGGGGTATCCCCTTTTGCTGATATAAATAAATAAATAACAGAGGCCCTATCGGGTCAGCTTTGTTCTCATTTGAAGACATCGAGCAAATAGCAGTCCAACAGCAAACTATGTCATCAAATTCAAGTTTCACAGCCAAATATAAGTACAACTAAACAACAATGTCATCATGTTTTAGTTGTCATACAATCACCAAACACAAATCAGCATACATAACAAGTGATGTTCTCACAACAAAATACTAAACAACATGTTCATCAGGTTTCAGTTGTCATAGCAAACACAATTTCACATAGTAGATAAAAAACGTCTTCTGACAGGCAAATACGACAAAAGCAATGTAATCATCATCCGCAGCAGCAGCGTCAACATATTCGCCATGTGTATCAGTCTGAGTCGTAATTCCCCACGGTGTCATCTTCTTCTTCGTCCTCAACGTCCTCGAACGTTGGCTTCTTCTTGATCAACTCTTGTATGTCCATAGCACGACAGGCAATCTTTTCGCTGGCGTCATTGACGTGATGGTTCTCAAAGATATTAGGAACATCTATGTTATCTTGTACATCAGGAGCAGTGTAAGCATCATCTTGTTGTGCAACTTCATTAAACGAATTCCTCTACTCAAACCTTTGCAATACTCTCCAGTCATCGCTACGTGCAAATGTGTCTTCCAAGGAAAATATCTGTGTTGCTTGATTTGCCAAAATAAAAGGCTCGTTGGTCTGGTACGCCGCCTTGACATTGATGGATTTGAAATAATCATCAACTTTGGGTTTTGCGATCCTGGAAAACAGGTTATACCAACGACAGCACAACAAAACCACACACCGATGATCCTCGAAACTGGAGATATACTGCAACTGAACAATGTCTATTATGTTAGCATACATTTCAGTTGTCTTTTTGTCATACGTATCCATGCTCATGATGGCACTGTTTTGTGTCTTCCTGCCTTCGTCTCGTGCAAGGGTGTTGTAGCGCACATCTCCAACAACGCAAGATCCATAATGTCTTACCCGAGTATCAGGACCCATTGCTAGTGAGTAAAGGGCATCATCAACTGCTTGCCCATCCTCCCGCATCTTCTTAACCTATGGTTAGAAAATAGACAAGATGGTCATCTTATGTACTCAATATATTAAAAAAACTGACAGTGCACTTGAAAAGCTTACATGGTTCTTGAACCATTTCACAAATCCTTCCATAACCAGTTTGTTAATGTTTCTCGGATTTTCCGGCAGTAACTCCTCTTTGTAGATGCTGCACAACATAGTGATCGTGTCAAACATCTAAATATATAAGAATGTGCTGCAAGTTTAGTAGATTATGATGTATAAGCTGCAGTACTGCACTTACTTGATATAAGGTAGTATCCCAGGACAGTTATTCAACACATACCAAACCATTTTGTCCAAATCTTTAGGTTTGTCCTCTTGTCGACTCTTCCCTGTAACTCGAACAGAATAATCGAAAACATTGAGCCCGGGATTGTCTTCACCCACCTCTTTGCTAAGCTGATCAGCTGTTTCAATGTATTTTGAGCAGAATGTCAATGCTTCTGTAGCAATGTAGGCCTCTGCAATGGAACCCTTGGGTCTAGCTCTGTTCCTAACATAGCCCTTGAAAGTGCCTAGCCGCCTTTCAATAGGGTACATCCAGCCATAATGTACTGGACCTCTAAGTAGTGCCTCATCAGGTAGATGAACAGCCAAATGCACCATCACATCAAAGAAGGCTAGAGGATATATCTTCTGAAGGTCACTTAGGATAGTTGGTATCTTGTCTCTAAGACGCTTCAAAGCATCAATCCTGATATTTCTACTGCAGAGTTCCCTGAAGAATTGTCCCAACTCTGCAACTACTCTGTATAAGTCAGGGCGGCCCAGTCCTCCAAGGATAACAGGTAAAACCCTTTGAAGTAGGACGTGGCAGTCATGAGTTTTCAACCCTTGTACCTTGTTTCCATCTGCATTGACTCTCCTTTCAGGGTTGGAAGCAAATCCATGTGGGAATCTCACACGTGAGAGGACCTCGCAGAATTCTTTTCTTATTACCTTGTCCAAGACGTACACAGCTAGTGCCATATCCCATGGTTTACCTTCATCTTGCACCTGCAAATCCTTTCTGATACCCAGGTGTGTCAAATCAATCCTAGATTTTTAAGGTATCTTTCGTCTTGCCTTCAATGTTAAGAAGTGTGCAGATAATGCTGTCACATATATTTTTCTCGATGTGCATCACATCAAGATTATGCCGCAGATCCAAATCTTTCCAATACTCCAAGTCCCACAAAGTGGACCTACGGGTAAACAATAATCTCTCTTCTATCGTGCCACGCTTCCTTTTCCCGCTACCATTACCAGGATGGTTTCCTGGTGTAATATGCCTGACCTTCTCTAATTCCACTTACAACTCATCGGCGGTGAGCCTCTTTGGCGCATCACGGTTTTCATGCTTCACATAGAACACATGTCTTCGGTATTTTCTAGGATGCGGCTTGTCCTTGGCAAGGAAACGGCGGTGTCCAATGTAACAGATCTTGCTAAGTATTGCGTATGATAGCGGATTCCTGTCACAACGAACACATGCATTGTAACCATGTGTCATTCGCCCTGACATAGTGCCCAAAGCCGGATAATCATGGATGCACCAAATTACAACAGCACGCAGAAAGAAATCAGCTGGTGGGCTGCTATATAGGTCTCGAGTGAGAACACCCTTCCATAGCTGTTGAAGTTCCTCCACAAGAGGCTCCATGAACAAATCAAAATCCTTTCCAGGACTTTTTAGACCTGGGATGAGCAAGGCCATCATGTAGTTTGATTCTTTGGTGCAGACATTTGGAGGCATGTTGTAAGGGATAACAAGCACTAGCCACATGCTATATGTGGCGCTCTGGTGGCCAAATGGGTTAAATCCATCTAAAGCTAAGCCAAGTCTAATGTTTCTCGGGTCAGCAGCACACTCTTTGTGTTTATCATTGAAGCTTTTCCACTCACTTCCATGAGATGGATGGCTCATTACATTCTGATCACTGTACTCCTGGTTCCTAGAATGCCACAGTACATCCTCTCTTGTTTTAGCATCATGAAACAACCTCTGCAATCTTGGTGTAATTGGAAAATATCTCAGAACATTATGAGGAACCCTCTTCACAACATCGCCATCTTTCCATCTTGATGATTTGTATTTCGGGCATTCACTTAAGTTGGCATAATCCTTCCGGAACAGAACACAATTATTCTTACAAACATGGATCATATCATATCCAATTCCAACTGCATGAAGGAAATTTTTCATTTTACTGTAGGTGTGTGGCAGCTCAGACGCATCTGGGAAAGATTTGCGGAAAGCAGCCAACATCGCATCAAATGATTTGTTGGTCATCCGCTCAGATGTCTTCACCTGAAGAAAGGTGACCATAGCTGAGAATACTGATAGCTTATTTCCTGGGGTGACAACAACATTGCATTGTTCCAACATGCAGGCCCACCGTTTTTCTTCTGTAGGTGAAAGTTCACGGAATGCACGAGCATTTCGTAGCATTGTTTCAATGTTGGTCAAACTCACTGGCTCCGCCACCACCACCTCCTCCTCCTCTTCCACCTGAGCATCAAGCAGATCAAGATGGTGATCTGCTGCTTCCACGTAGTCAATAACTTGATGTTCACAGCTTCACCATGATGAACCCACCTAGTATATGTGACCAACATCCCATACAAGTGTAGATGATTTTGCACAGTTGACTAGGGTCTTGTAACTGAATTCATACAACTTCTACACGGGCAGAGCACATCTGATTTCGGACCACCGCACTCAGCTCTGATAAAGTTCATGAAGTTTTCAACCCCCTCGACATATGCAGTGGATAATCTTCGAGCAGAAGTTATCCAAGTCATGTCCATCTGTTAGACATACAAATTAGTTCTTCTACTAGATATTACAGGAAAAACATATATGCTTTTTTATGAAGTCCAGAAAAAAATATCTAGGTCGATGTCTAAAGCTATGGCAAGATATTTGGACGAGCAGATCTAAGTAACGAAATATATGTAAAGCTAATTCAGCAAACAAATTTGAGTGCTAAATTATGGCAGGCTGTTTCAGCAGTCAATGAGGCCGAGCACATAGCCATCGAACTATCGAAGGCCATCGCAGCAACAAAGATCGAGTATAAAACGGTGTAGAGCTATTTCACCTAACAGATTGGCTACTAGGCCATGGGAATCTACGTCACAATAAATATATGGCAGGATATTTTAGCAACTAATCGTCCTTGGCATGCCATCTTAGCAAACTACTTCGGCAAGGAAGCTTGAGTGCAGAACAGAGCAAGGAAGCTTCTTAAACAGAGCATATTGACAGTAAACTACTTCGGCAAACAGTGAGATTAACAACGTCTATCAGCTAACATTCAGCGCTACACCGACATGAATGGGGCCTCAGTCTAGAATGCGCGTACCATGGGAGAAGCTGACCGCCGTGCGTCTCCAAAAGAACGTCGCCAGCGGTGGCGGCGCTGACCGCCGTGCACCTCCACAAGAATGTAGCCAGAGGTGGCGGCGCGGCTAGAGGACAGCAGTCTATGAGAGTGTACTATGGGAGCGAGAGGATCGCTGTGCATCCCCTCGACGAACCGCGGTGCCGACGTATCGGCGCGGCGGGGAGGGC
>NC_041381.1:55603988-55635766 GCF_002162155.2 Triticum dicoccoides | reverse complement strand
GAAGGGCGGTTGAATCGAATTTGGGGGGAATTTTTGTGTGGGGGGGGGGAGGATTTTCACGCGGTGGGCGGGGGGAGTTTGGCGCATGGTCAGTTTCTCCAAGTGCAGTCACACGTGTCAGTGAAGAGGCAAGCCGAAGCGCGTTCCGTTAGCGTGAGTTGTGTGCAGGACCGAACGTGTGTGGGGTGCAATGCGACCACGACAGGAGTGTTGTGAGTGTACCGCCTTTTTTCCTTTTAAACTAGGTGCTTCGCCCCCTCAAAAAAAATGTTGCTTCGCGCGATCCATCGATACTACTACTAGTAGTCCGGTAATCTCGACTAAAATGGCGCGGCCGGGTCTTTTCCCGCGCGATATGCTGGGACGTTGGCTTAGTTGGGTTTTTTAGATTTGTCTCGGTTGGTGATGATGGTGTGCCTGTCATCCTACAATATAGGCCGTCCGATCTATATCTAACGGATAGGAAGGAAACTATGACAATTTACCCGCACTCCTCTCCACATTTGCAGATAAGGCGTTCCCTCGTTCATCCTTTTCTCCCACAAGATCTTGATCTTCCGTGCAACGCCCGGACATCTTGCTAGTACTCCTACAATATGTATATTATTATGAAAGTTCATATACACCGGCCGAGATTAAAGCAAACACGACCCCGAGATGAAATCGAGAGGGAACGAGTGGGGGCACGTGATACCTAAGGCGTTCAAAATTTTGAACCGGTGATCATAGCATCCGCAAATCATATATAAAGGGTATTCAATGTTTGTTTCGTTTTTGAACGTACAATATACTCCCTCCTATCCTTTCTACTTTACATATAAGTTTTATGTGTAGTCAAAGTATCTCTAGTATGATAAAAAAAGGTATCAACATTCAACAACGCCCAATCAATATTGTTAGACTCGTACATATACTCCTAGATTTGTACTCGAGATGGTTTCTAGTTTGACTATTGACAAGATTAATAGTACTCCTTTCACATAGGTGAGTAAGTCATCTTAGGCTGTGCACCGTGAGCAAGGAGGAGGGGAAAACGAGAGACATTAATGTTTATTTGCTAATTAATAGTATTGCATGCAATGAACTAACCACTGCATGTCATGTTTGATAGTCTCGGGTCATTAAAAGCATGCACACCCTCATCTCTTATTGGTTGATATGTCAAAAACAAGAAACGAGGTAGAAGTTAATGCACCGCGCCTACTACCTCCGTCCTGGTTTATAGGTCCCGTTTGTAGTTTGTGTTAAATTTTGACTAAAAATTTAGCTAACAAAATGTTAATGCATGTCAAGAAAAATTATCTCATTGGATTCGTATTTGAACATAGTTTTCAAAAATATAATGTTTGGTGACATGCGTGAACATTTTCTTAGTTTAATCTATGGTCAAAATTTGGCACGAAACACAATGGGGACCAATAAATCCGGACGGAGGTAGTACGTGTTTTGGGATTATTTGGTTTTCATAAGATGACTTACACACCTAGACGGAGGGAGTACATGAGATGTATAATGTGAAAATTATATCATTGGAAACTCCTTTCAGATACGAAATTGACTGTATGCTTTGTGTAAGTTGCATGTCATATATTATTACTCTAACATTTGGTCAAAGTTAGCCTCGAAAAACGCATTAGACCCTATATTCTTTGTGTAAGTTGCATGCATATATTATTACTCTAACATTTGTGTAAGTTGCATGTCATATATTATTACACAATAACATTTGGTCAAAGTAGTATAGTGGAAGTGGATCCTCTGATGTGGGTATCCCTGCCTTACCCTCCCTTTCGGTCACTTACTGGCAAACACCATGCTTGCTAGGCCCCGCATGTCAGTTACTCAATGGGTTCAGCCACGTCATGGGATCCTCATCCGTAGTATACTCCCTCCTTTTTATTTACTTCGCATAAAATGGAGGGAGTGGTGGTATAATAAATGACGCGGGCGGGGGAGGGGGAGGGACGTCGGTTTGCTCTCAACTGCGGTCCCACAAACGAGCGAAAACGCAAGACGAAGCGCATTCCATTCGGTGAGCGACGTGGAGGGTCCAGCATGCCGGGCTACAAAGCGAACGCGACAAGAGCGATGTACAGTCAAAACCGATTGACCGGTCGTCACCGGAACCACTATTCACACCAGAACCTACGCTGCTCGGCCTACGCTAGCCACTGCCCTAAAACCACACCAAATCTCCAGCCCATTCCCCCACCTTTCGATCCCCTAGCCCACAGCAAGCGTCCCCTAGTTCGTCGGAAAGCCATGGTGCGCCGCAAGATCACTTACTTCAAGATGCTGACGCCGGAGCGCCGCACAAAAATCGCGGCGGCGGTCGGTGCCACAGACCTCCGTTCCCAAGCTCGCTTTGCAGCGGGCCAATCCCCGAGCTCTCTGGAGCCAAGCTATGAGGAGGAGGAAGCCGATCCAATGTTCACTGCAGAGGTCGCGGCGCAGAAGGCCCCCGATGGGTATGAGACGATGAACGTCGACTTCGTGCGGGCGTCCGAGTCCCCCATGGTGCAGGCGGACCAGCGGTTCAACATGGCGATACTAAAGGAGGACCGGAAGGCAGAGGCTCAACTCGACGCGGAGCGCGGGCATGCCGCTGCTATCGAGGCTCTCCTGCAGGTGGAACCGGATGTCGTGGATGTGAACCGGGCGGCCTAGGCTCAACTTGAGGCGGAGCGCGCGGATGCCGCTGCCATCGAGGCCCTCCTGCAGGCGGAACTGGACGTACTGGACATGAACCGGGCGGCAGAGGCTCGACTCGACGCAGAGCGCACGGATGCCGCTCTCATCGACGCCCTCCTGCAGGCGGAACCGGAAGTCCTGGACTTGAACCGGGCGGTGGAGGCTTGACTCGACGCGGAGCGCGCGGATGCTGCTGCCATCGAGGCCCTCCTGCAGGCGGAACCGGACGTCCTCGACTTGAATCGGGCTATGCTCTCGTCCGTGCAGAGCGCCCGCACGCTCCGCTTGAACAAGTAGCTGGAGGCCAAAGACAACCACGGTGCGGAGACACGCGTCGGCAGCGATGGTTGGTTCGCACCGGCAGCCAAAGACGACGAGGTCGTCTCTTTCCGCGAGCAGTGATAGTTTTTGTTTATGTTGTTTTTTATGGATCTTTTGCTGTGTAAATACATACTATTTGTTATGCAAGTCGCCTGACTTGGGTCAGTCTACCATTTCAGGCGGTTGGATGAATATCCTACATCTCCTAACCCTTCTTTCCTTCTTCCTCACCTCTTCTTCTTCCCCAACAGACCACCGCACGGGCCGTACGGATACTCCCCAACATGCGGTTGGATAAACATACTCTATGAACGAAAATTATGTGTCAGCAATAGGATGGCTGAGTTTGGTTTGTTCACATGCGACAGCACGTGTCAGTCAGGGTGCGTTCCCTTGGTTGGGTTTGCGGCGTGCAGGAGCGACTGTGTGAGGGTGCGGTGCGACCGCGGCATGCAGGAGCGACCGTGTGACGGTGCGGTGCGATCGCGACAGCCGTGCGCAAGTGTACCTCCTTCTCATTTTGAAAACTTTAGGCAAGCTTGGCAAAAATGTGTGGCGAAGTTTGGCAATGCAAGGCTTGGACCCAAACAGGATAAGTACGTACGTACGAGGAGTACTAGTGTTAAAAAAGAAAGGCGGAGTTTTCCTTCGTTACAAATCCTCGTTTCACGTGTCAATTAATGCATATTTTTTCTCGAAAGACCAAAGAGCTAACCATCTCACTCCTCATCGCTTGATTAATGCAGCGCCATGCAAATGAACATTCTCACTTCCGCATGCATGCAGGGGATATTAATGTCCTTGGTTGCTAACCCCATCAATTTTGCCTCGATTAGTGTTAGTGGCCCTTTGTAAATTGTAATTTTGATATACTGGCCTTGTGTACAAAAAAATGGAGGTAGTAACTATATTTGAATTCCTTGCCCATTGCGGTGACGTCGACGATTTTTTTTGGTGGTTTGGTGAAGTGCGTTCGACGGAGAACACCAGTGAGGGAGACCACGGTAAGTCGTTCGCAAGTGCCGTCTGCAAGCCGAGATAACCGCCTTATTTGCATCCAGGAAGTCCTTTACTAGTACTACTACTAGGAGTACTAGTGCGGTGAGATGGTTTCTCGAAGAAGATGATGGAGAAGCGGAGTCAGCGAATAGTGAAATGATGGTTGCTTCATCCGTGCTTTGTGATTTGACGCCTCACTGCTTTGTGATTTGTGATAGAAGGGACAGGGGAGTAGACTCTGTGCTCTATATTGTAATACATGCGTCCAAGCATGGGAGAAAGAGGAGAGACGTTGCATTTTTCTATTATTTCAATCAATCAATCAGGGAGCTTCGGTTCCATCTTTTTGGCTTTGGCAACACCGTCCACAATGGTTCCTACAATGCCAAAAGCTATTTTTACATTTGGCTACACATTGTGGATGCCCTTAACCGTATCACTTGGTTTTGCTCCTATGTGCTATCTATACAAATCTCAATTAAATTGATCTAAAAAATTATAGAATCAAAGATTAGTAAAAAGGAGATGATTTTGCCGCGCGGATGGCGGCGGAGGTTTCTTATTTTCGGAGGACGTTGTCCTGGCGGTTTGCTAACATGCGGTCCTACGTGTTAGTGCTTTACCATGCTGATCCGCGTCCCATATGAGGCAGAACAATGGCAGAAGCAACACGTGGTTAAGTTGAAGAAGGTGAGGGAGAAGCGGATTCAGCAACGAGTGAAATAATGGTTGCTTCGTCCCTCCAACTTCTTTTTTTAGCATTATTACTTCGTCCCTCCAACTTAACTGCGGGAAAGGTGCAGCTTTGTGATTTGACGCCTCATTGCTCATTACTACGCCGGCGCCATGACTGGGGTGCTTCACCCTGGCTGCTCTGCACTGTATTCTGGTATGGCACGTGGACCCGGTAGCTTGATGTCCCACATGTCGGCGAAAGGGACTAGAAGATTTTTATGAAAGCGAGCGCTCCACTCTTACGACGGAGGAGTAGACGACACGACGGCCCAGTGAACTGTCACTTGTACTGTATAGTACTACAATTTTGTTGTTTCGCACGATCCATCGATACAAACCCGATTAAACAGGAAAGGGCGGGATTTTTCCCGCGCGGTAGATGATACTGGCCATACATTTCAAAGGCAATTTTAGTGTATGCAAACTGAATAATTATATGTAACAATATGATATGTAGTAAAACTAAAAACACATATGATTTATTGTGTTAGAGTGTAGTAGTAGTGCTGTATTGCATAATTGTTAGATGTGACATGCGAGAACGTGTAGAGATGTAGTTTTGGAGGGCCTACAGAGAGAAAAGCGTAATCCGGTCACCGAACTTCAGAATAAACTGATTACGGTCACTATATACATTTTGCGGTGATTATCCGATCACTTGCTCACAGTTCAGCATCGGATTGCACTCTGTTGACCGGCCAAATAGCCTGCGTGGCGCCATGTTCACTAGTTAAATTGACCATGTTCCTTGTGGGTCCCACCTGTCAGTTCGCATAGGGAAAAGGTCAGATAAACACAAATTTACGCAGGCGCGACAAGGCTCCAACCCGTGCGCGGGAATCACCTGGTTGTGTATGTATCTGTCAGGGCCTGATGTGTGCGCATGCACGTGTACGTTGAGCACTTGAGCGTGAGAGTGTGTGTTGGTCGTGTGGTGTACTAGTGTGTGCATGCATGTGTGCGTGTGTGCGTGTGAGTGTTGCGTGCGTGCGTGGCTGCGTGTGTACGTGTGAGTGTTGCATGCGTGCGTGGGTGCATGTGTTTGTGTGAGTGTTGCGTGGATGGAGTTCGTGTGCATGCGTGTGTGTGTGTGTGTAATCACCACACTAGCTCCTGTGTGTTAAAACAGACGGCTCATCATACCAATACAAGGCCACCTTGTACGCTGTGCCCGCGGTCATGACTTTGAACCACCGTCAAAATATTTTTTTGTCGTTTGTTTTCATTCCCGTGCGTTGCACGTAACATCAAGATGCATTTGTATGACTTGTTTATCTTGTGAGAGAAAAGGATGAACGAGAGAAGGCCTTATTTGCAAATGTGGAGAGGTGTGTGGGTACCTTTTTACAAAATTAACATAGTTTCTTTCCTATCCGTCTGATATAAATCGGACAGCCTATATTGCAGGATGGCAGGCACACCATTATCACCAACTCTGTTTTTTATAAGAGTGTATTTTATATTTTATGTATTTTATAATAGTGTAGATGTAGAGTAGATACAAGTCGACAGGTGGGCACGATGGTAGTGAGATAATGTGATGCAACACTATACGTGCCACGTGGAGCATTTAACTGGTCAACTAGTCATGTCATGAGCAAATACAAAGTTGTACGGTGAGCCCGTGACTGTATAATAACCAATAAACGTAAACGGTGACCGTAATGAGTGGATTATGAAGTCCAATGTATGTATCATGATTTCGCTTCAAATATAATGATCATCATTGCATATATCGCGAGAGAAAGATGAAACACGCATGAATTTTCTGGGGGCTTACTTTTAGAGGACCTGGAGATAGTTTTGTGTGCATGCGTGAAAGGGGCGTACAGGGGGGTATGCGATGGAGAGAGATGCTCTTCGTTTATCTTTATTATGACTAACTTTGTATATAGTATAAAAATATACAAATTCACAGTGCGGAATAAATATCGTTGTGGGCACCATGCAATGCGCGTTCGTACTCCTCCATATAACTTTGTAATGTTGTATATATGTAGAAACTCTAAAATAATTTTTTGGCCACAGTTTATTCAAAAGTAATGTTGTATGCGAAATAAATGTGAAGAGAGGGCTTTTTAGATCAATGGGGTACGTGATGTAACATGTGTGAATGTGTAGTTGATGCATTTGGCGGGGCCTAGAGAGGTATGTGTGTGTATTACGTATTCGATAGAGGCATGGATAGAGGGGCCAATGGGGAAGGGGGGGCGTGGGAGAGATAGCACAAGAAATGAGAGTGGTCTAGAGAGAGAGAGACGAATATGACGTCACGACAAGAGATTCCATTCCCTTGAGTGTGTATATGCAAGGGGGGAGGGAATAGAGGCCCAGGAGAAATGTTCTGTGTGTGTGGTGTTTGTGTTGGTATGTGTGGGTGTGAGAAGATATGAGACGTGGGGGCAGAGGGTGTGTCACCGCGTAGGGTCCGGTGGGTCGAGGTGAGGCCCTTCGTTCGGTTCCGTCCTGCGCCACATTTGTCGGCCCATGACACATATAGGAAGACCCATGGATGACTAGTCGTACAAGACAAAGGTAGCAGAATTGTGAAGGACTCTGTGTCCACTCACAAAGCCGGCTAGGATTTGTAACCCTAGGTTCTCGGACTAAGGTAATCCCTTTATCTCTGATATTACTATTCATCCAACCTAACTTTAAGGGGAATCCTACATAATGCTCTGCTAGAATCATACTCGTCGACTAGGAAGAGAGGTGTGAGATAATGCGTGAGAGACAGGCGTAAAGATAATGTGCATACATGAGACACGTAGGCAGGTCCATGTATATAGAAAGGGTCGATGAGGATTGTGCGTGTGTATGTTTGCGAGAGGAAGAGTGCTCGTGATAAAGGTTAGTGAAAACAGTTGTAAATGGTTACGAGAGGGACGGAGGGTTATATCTATAGCATGTGTGCGAGAAAGACACCTTGGGAGAGAGTGTGTGAGAATGTGTGAGAGACCACCGATGGAGAGTGAAACTACACGTAAAAGACTGCTCTACACATTGATTAAAGATATAAATTGTATCCAAATATTAGGATGGGATCATGATATTTGCAATTCGCATAAGGAGCAGTCATTGATCCATCAGGCATCTAGATTCTATCGAATTTGAGCATGTCTATGTTATTATTCGACACAATTGATCCACATAGTTAGTATTTTGAACTCCAGACAATGCATCGCTTTAGCAATTGAATATAAACGTGGGTATAGTTCACGTTGTGTGTGTAAAGCACATTATACGTACGAAAGTTACACAATGGACATTTATAAATAGCTACCTATGAACTAGCATGCATTTGAATTCAACCTAAGGTGGTTTAAAAAAATTGAATTCAACATGAAGTCCATTCAATTATTTGAATTTGATATCATGGCATTTGTAAACCATACCTAAACTATGGGGGTACCAATCTTTGCTCTGATTTTGTACATAATAGCATATGTAGTCGTGTAGAAAATAGATTCAAATTAAGCTCCTCCATTCCAAAATAATCGTCCCGATTGTTTCGATTTTTGAAATGGGATATTTACGGAATCCCCATGAATAGGATCAAACCTTATTCCATGCTATTTCCATAAGATTCTTCTTTCTTATTCTTAAGCAAGCCCTCGAGAGGGCTTAGTTGATTATGATTTCTGTTTTCTCTTTCTTTTCCTTTTTGTTTGTTTCGAGAGTTATAGGATTTTCAAGTGTCAAAATTTCAAAAGGAAGCGGATAATTTAATGAGGTTTTCAAACATACAAGGTCAAATATAATGTTGTCTATTTAGGTCAATCCTCATAGTTCAAGAGTACTCTAAACATGAATGCTTGTGTTTCAAAATTTTGAACGAAGCGCCAAAAGAGCCTCTACTCGCCCGAAACCGCGTGAGACCAATGTTTGGTAGTACAAGGAAATTACTTTTCTAATAACTCCGACCCGTGAAACCTACCGGCCCGACGTCCAAAGGTCTAAATCGGGGTAGGTTTGTAGCTCATCTAGACGCCACACAACCGCCTCCGAAAAACATTCACACACAATGGCCGCCTAAGCACACATGCGCGCGGCCGAAATCGCTCGCGGCCACTATTTGGGACACCTGGGATTACCATCCTACCCCCGACCAACAGTAGGTCCGAAATTGAAGAGGGGGCAACGTTTGTACTTTCCCCAAATTTCAAACAAGCGCGTCCCATCTTCTGTTCATAAAAGGCAAAAAGAAGAGCGTCCCAGACCGAAACATGGTTCCCCCCACCCGCTCGATTCCCCATTCATACTCCGTGGGCGCCAAAACTACCTCTTCACCAGCCGCCAAACCCCGGCGTCCTCCGTCCGCCATCCCATTCCACCCATCAACCGCCGCCCTCCTCCATCACGCCGGAGCCGATACCCCGACGTCATCGTCCACCGCAACCTCAACCGCAACGCCCTCCATGGCTAGTAGTTGAAGCCGAGGCCGAGCCGTCCGTACCCGAGCCAGTTCAAACACACCGTCCTGCGCCTCACCGTTGCCGCTCCAACTTCGCCACCCTCCACCGCACCGGAGCTGTTCCTGCTATGCCGTCCTTCGCCGCCTCAGATCTGCTTCCCCTCCGCCGACATACGGCCACGGCAACACAGTCAACAATTTGGCCATGGGTTCGTCCAAGCCTGCACCCTCCAGAACATTTGTTTCCCCGGTAAAAAGAAGAAGATCGGCACGACATGTGGAGGTGACCACACCGGCAACTAAAGAAGGTACTCCTCTTCCCTTATTCGTGCAAATCTTACGTCTCTGCTTGCACGGTATTCATCCCACAGAAGACACAAGTTGACCGCTTCTTCTTGATACTAGATGTTCCTAGTAACTCGTGATGCACAAGGTTTCTCCTCATATACTATTTCACCTTAGCTAGAGGTCCGTCGCCCCTCCGAATTTCAATTTCTGGACAGTTGATTTCCAATTAACGGAAGCATTCCCCGGCGTAACAGGTGCTAGTACGACTATTACGCCGGGGAAGTAGCGCCTTGGTGTTTATCTTAGGGGCGTGTGCGGCCTAGAGCTACTGGCGCCCGATCTAGAGGTCGGCCGGTATTAAAGGGATGGCTTGGGGGCACTGCCAAGCACGGCGGTGGTGTGAGGTCGATGGGAGGGCGGGGCGGCGAAGGCACGGGTCTGGGCCTGTGGTCGCTGGCGGTTCGAGAAAGATCGTCAACAGTGACTGGCGGGAGGTAGACGAAGGCTATCTGCCCGTTCCTTATAGATCGGACGGTTCATTAAAAAAATTGACTGACCTATTTATTTTTCGTCGACTGTTATCTTAGATATGACCACATCTGGTGGTGTGCTGGAGGAGTGCCTGCATTTCCTGTGCTCATATATTACAAAATCATACGGAGTAGAATCTAATTTTGTTTGCCATGCAATGTTGTAGAGCTATCATATGTCTCCTGTCATTTATTTTTCAGCCACCTGCTATCTGCTACTTTTACAGTGCACTAGTTCTGCACACACTTCATCCATACTTTCACTGTTGTGTTTTTATGCAAGGGTATTTCAGAGTCTGCCGAAAGCAAAGCAAAAAAGAAAAGAGACAAGTCATGCCAGCTTTCTACGCGGCTAGACGCGGCACGTTACAGCGCTTTAAAGGGTGCAGTGTCAGCAGATGGAGACGGTAAACGTTGCTTTGGAGTTGATGACCTCGCTCGCAATGAACCACCATCCCAGGTGCTTGCTTTAACTTCGCGGTGTCATATGTGGTTGCATGTTCCATATGGTGTCTAGCTTGTATTCGAAAGGCCGAAGTCGGTCTTTATTAAGATAAGGAAAGATATTTTTTACATGAACCACCATCCCGTGAGCACCAGAAGACAAATAGCTAGTCAGGGCACTGGCCGAGCCAGTGACAAGCCCAGCAAAGACAGGAATCACATGGAAGCCAACTAAAAAGCTGCGATGCTGGCGAAGCAGCCCGCTCCCACCAGGCTCTCAGGTCCTAGATGATCATGTTCACCACTCCAGCCGGATGTCTAGCTTGTATTGCTTCATATTTGGTTAAATTGCATCTGCTTAGCTTACACATTATACCTTTGAATATGACATGCCTTTCTGTTTTTGGTACATACTAGTACATCTGTGTATTAACCATGTTCTTACATCAAACTAATGTTCTTGTGTATCCCTCATCAATCACTTATGACGAGGCAGGCAGGCAAGGGGACTACTCCTCATTTAAAGAATGCAGCGTTAGCCTCCCGACATGATTCTCAAGAAACAGAAATGCTAGATAAAGATAGTGAACGTAGCTCTGTAGTTGATTATAGCATTTCCCCTACGCTAGCATCGCAGGTGCTTGCTCTAACTTGGCAGCGTGATATGTGGTTGCATGTTGCATATGGTATCTAGATTGTAATTCTTCCAATCTGGTTAAACTGCATGTGCTAGTCTGCTTAGTTTATACTCCTGTAAATGTGACATTATACCTGTTAATGTGACATGCCTTCCTGTATTTAGTACATAGTACATCTGTCTATTAAGCATGTCCTTACATAAAACTATTGTTTTTTTTGTATCCCGCATCAATCAATATGACGAGACACCTTTAGTATATGCAGTGCGATATTAGTTGCATCTTTCATATGATTTATAGCATGTGCTGCTTCTAATTTGTTAAAATTCCATTTATGATGGGACGCTTTTAACTTGGCAGAGTCATATTGGTTGCATCTTTCATGTGGTGTCTAGCTTGCATTACTTCTTATTTGCTGGAATGGTTTCTGCTTAGTTTACAAAAATAGTTGTGAACATGCCATGCCGTCCTGTTTTTCGTACATATTCCATCCTGGTATCATGTGTTTGCCTTACATCAAAGTAGTGATCGTCAGTATCATGCATGAATGAGTTCTGAAGAGAGAATTTTATTGCTTTTTCTTGTCGGTTTTACTTGACAATCAAAATCAATAAAGTGGAAGGAAGTTAGCAAGGCAGCAGATAAAGGTGCTCCTTCCAAACGGAGGGCCTCTACAGTTTCTACTCCTCCACACCCCCAAGATGATTTTCAAGACAACACATGCATAGACACTCAACAAAGCTGTGTTTATGATGAGCACGTCTCCCCTAGTGCAGCATCACTGGTGCTCCCTCTAACTTGGCACTGTTATATGTGGTTGCATGTTATGTGTGATGTCTAGCTTGTATTGCTTCTAATTTTGTTGAATTCCATCTGCTTACTTTACACATTATACTTGAATAAGACACGTGTTCCTGTTTCTAGAACATACAATATATGTCTATCACACCATATTCTTACATCAACTTACTACTATTGTGTAACCTGCAACAATCACTTATCATAAGACACGTTTGACTTCGGAGTGTGATATAGGTTACATCTCACACTCTTTTTTAGCTTGTACTACTAATTTGTTGAAATGGCACTTATGATGAGACAGTTTTAACTTGGTAGAGCGATATTCGTTGCATCTTTCATATGGTGTCTAGCTTTCATTGCTTCTTATTTGTTGAAATGCCTTCTCCTTAGTTTACACATCATAAGTTGTGAATATGCAATGATGTGAATATGCAATGGCACTAATGACGAGAGACCTCTAACATGGTAGTGTGATGTTGTTTGCATCTTGCATATGATTTATTTCTTGTACTGCTTCACATTTGTTTAAACGCCATTTATGCTGAGACAATGTTAACTTGCAGAGCGATATTTGTAGCATCTTTCATATGGTGTCTACCTTCCATTGCATTGCTTCTAATTTGGTGAAATGTCTTCTTCTTAGTTTACACATCATAATTCTGGTTATCTCTTCTGTCCTGTTTTTCATACATATTACATCCTCCTATCATGTGGTTGTCTAACATCAAAGTTCAGTTCGTCTGCATCACGCATCAATTTGTTCTGAAGAACTAAATTGTTATTCATTTTTTTGTCGGCTTGACTTAACATGGCACAGAGAAAGAGAAAGAAACACAAAATAGCAGGGAATGAGAAGCGGATGAATCCTGCAGATTCTGCTGGTACTGATGGTGCAATAGAAGGCGAAAGTCCAGCGGAAAATTCTACAAACACGACATCCCATGCTACACGAGCTGCAAAAAAGCCAAACAGAAACAAATAGCCGCCACTAAACAAGCAGAGACAGCCCTAGTTCTTGCAACACCTACCACAGGACTACGAGCTGCACGACATACTCGTGCGTCAACTGAGCTAGCAGCACGTTCCCAAGCACCCTTGCCACCTGACACTATTTCCCAAGAACTCTTGACACAAGACGAGTTGGCAATATCAGATGAACCTTGTGAGCTTCAACAGCAAGAAGGTAGTTGCTGGAGTCAAGTTATAGTTGCATGCTTCTTTATATGTAGTCTCATAGTTTGATGTACACTAACACTTCCTATGTTCGTTGTTGGACTAGCACCTAGGCGCAAGAGGAAACAAACATCAGGGATAATGCTCGATAGGTTAACTAAATCTAGAGGAGAAAGAATGGAGATCCGTTTTGAGGCAGGTCTAAAAAGGCCACGTGATGCTACAGAGTCAGCCAAGCTAGTATCAGAGGCAGCGGTTGCCGTTAGGTGTCATGTACGTATCCTCCCAACATGGATTCAGTACAGGAATGACAAAGACGAAACCTAGTTCAACACCTTCCTCGACCATTTATCTGTAAGTATGGTTATGTATGGAAACTAGTAATATCGTCTTGCTCTGTCCCATACTTTCTAGGTTGCTGATAATGAGACTCCCTTAATTTTCAACATATGAGGTTCAAGTTGGATAGCCAAGATGATGCAACCAGACAAGCTTGCACCCATGTTTTCAAGTCTGCTCTGCGACAGTATCGGTATAACTTGAGGAAAACTCACTATGAAGGCAAGGCTAACAGTGAACTTTCCCAAACATCTCCAGTGGAAAATATATCAGATGAAGACTAGAGGGGCCTTGTTAAACACTGGTCTGATCTGAAGTATCAGGTACATTATATATATGTGATCAGATCACATGTTGAAGTCCTATTGACACATGTGCCACACAAATCTATCTTCTTGTAGGTGAACTGTTCAAAGAACAAGGCCAACCGTACGAAAGTGAAATTCCAACAGATGACAGGATCTCGTAGCTATATTGCACACTGCGAGGCTCTTGTAATTAGCTGTTGTTTCACTTTTTTCGTTGTACCATATTATCAGATCTATATTGACTTGTTCGAAATGCAGAGGAAAGCCCGCAAGGAACAAAAAGTACCTAAACCAAATGCTGTGGAAATCTTCAAGGACTGTCACACCAGCAAAAAGAAGGGCATGACTACACCAGTCAAAGCCGCTGTTGTAAGTCCTTAATCCTCATGCCTTTTAACTACTACTTACTCTGACTTGTGCCTTGAACTGCATTGTTTGCAGCCAATGTCTATTAGTCTTTTCAATTTTATACACAATTGTCTTAGCGTATCATTGCACCTTACAAGGTTTAAAAGGGAGGAGTGATGTTCCTTTGTTCTTGACCCGTAATCTAGTTTCGTGCTGGACTTGCCCACACAACATTACAATTGCCTGTTTGTTTGTTCTCAGTTGTTTTGTGACATGAATGATGTCATACTATGCTTACCGTATTATAAACTTCATCTCTTTATCCTTAGCCCTCAATACAATGTGAAGAAATAGACAATACATTAGCGATGATACATGGTCATATGTTTGGAACCTGGTTTTATTATGTACTTTGCAATAAAATATAACTAATATTTTACATGGGTTCACCAGAATAAGTTCTGTATATAGACCAAAGCTATTTTGTTTGATTTGCTGCCTCCTTAATATTTTCTGTTCTGGTACTACCAATGTAAAACCTCAACTTTTCAGCGAGCTATGGAAAAAATGGTGGAACCGCCACCTTCTGAAGGTGGCGAGGCAACTATAACCGCAATGTCAGCTCTTGTTGCAGTGGGTCAGTACCTGTCCACTAACAGTGCCAAAAGCACGTTCCCGCGTAATACTGGGTTGGTTGTTAAGGCAATATCGTCCAAACTGCCTCATGATCAAGATATGCAAGCTCAAAGCAATGTTGTATCTGCGTTCCAGACACAAGTCCATTCCCTAACAGAGGCCCTTTGTGAAACAAGGAGAAACATTGCTCAATGTCGTCAAGATATGCATGGTTTTGAAACCAGACTATCAGACATTTGCTATGTTGTTCAGGAGCCTAGGGGAAATGACGGCGAGGGTTATGGTGCTCCATCGGACAATATAGCATGAAAACGTAACAGTCAGGTCAAATGAACCGAGCTTCTGAATTTCAGGTGGTGCATTTATCTGCTAGACTGTTAAGTTTTATGCCAACCTTCCTTTTGTTATATAGTTGTAATTTATTTTGATGCGATACAAAATTTATTCTTAACGTGCAGCCACCGGCTGAAGAAAACAGCAAGCCATTTTTGTATAGTGTAGGGTGTTCCCTATATTTGCACTGGTGGCGATCTTTGATGCCGAGTGGATGTAATCTGTGCAATCGCCTTAATAGCCTAGCGTTAGTTTCGGCCTTATTTATTTCCTAGTCTTCTTTTTCCCTGGTTTGCTAGTGGCCGCAACTACCCATGGGCCATATACGGGCCGTAGGATCCATGGGTCTCCTACGGACCATCGATAAATGGGCCTGTAATCGGTGGGCCTCGGGCCGTCGATAAATGGGCCTGTAATCGGTGAGCCTCGGCCCGTCGGATAAACGGATCTACATGGGCCGTAATCGGGCGTAATTGGTATCGGCCCAGCACGGTAACGGGCCGTTAATAGGCTGTAGGACTGCAAAAGCTTAATTCTGTCACAGGCATAACGTGTCGTTAATGGGCCAGAATATAGGACGGGCTGGCCAGAAACGAGCCGACTCTTGCCATGGGCCGAATTTGGCCCATTACAGTAACAGGCCAGTAACGGGCCGACTCTTGCCATGGGCCGAATTTGGCCCATTTGTGGAACATGCCAGTAATGGGCCGACTCTGGCCATGGGCCCAATTTGGCCCATTAGGGGAGCAGGCCAGTAACGGGCCGAAAGTAATCGAGGGCCGAAAAAGTGTCGAAGAACGTATGGGCCGTCAATAGGCCGAAAGTTAACATGGGCTGGAAACGGCCCATGTAAATCACAGGTTGTTAACGGGTACAAAGAAAATTACTGTTCATTATGGGCTAGAGTCACCGTGGGCCTGTAAAGGGCCGAAAGATACGAAGGCCTCATATGGGCCAAAAGACGTCGTGGGCCATACATGGGCCAAAAGTGAAATGGGCTGGTGTTATATTCGACGGCCCAGATGACGTTGTTGGGCCGATTTCCTTTAGTGTCTAACGGGCCGTGAGTTGACGGGCCGTAAGATGGGCTATTTGCGAAGAGACCGTTAACAGACTTTTCATGGGCCAGCCCGTTAACTTTTGACCAAGTCAAACGGGCCGGCTTTGTAAGCTAAATGGGCCAGTGGTGGGCCGTGGCACGTGTCGACGTATCATAGGCGCCAATCTGACCCACTAACGAGCTAACACATGTTTCGTCCGGCCAATAAAAATTTTACACGTTGAAATTTTCCATTGATCGGGGCTGTTAACGAGTTATCAGATCCAAAACCTGACCCGATAGCTTAACGGTGTTCCGTTACGGTGGATGCCACGTGTCGGTCACCCTTGACGAAAGCACTTCTGTGACGCGCAATTTATCGTCATAGAAGTGGACACTTCCGTGATGATAATTTTGGTAATGTCATGGAACACTTCTACGACAGCATAAGTATAACTATCTTGATTCTGTTATAAAATCGTCATGGATGTACATGCATGACAGAAAACGCGATCTACTGTGACAAATACGTATCATCACGGAAGTGTATTTTTTTAGTGTTCCTTGCTAAATTTACTTCCACGATGATTTAACCAACAATAATACTGTACTTACTGTAGATAGATGTGTGATGTCTCCCGGAGAATCGGAATGCTCGTCAACTTCATCCGCAGCAGCCGTGCATGAAGAGACACCTACCATATGCGATGTTGACGTCCGGCGCCACTTCGAGAAAAAGTGCTATTGGATCGGTCGACATGTGTTCTCCATGACTCCAGGGCGAACGTGTAGATCGTCTCCGTTTGAGGGTGATTTTGTGATTCGTCGGTTGCGTGCAAATGCATAACTAGTTGAGTACACAATCTTGATCTTTTCCACGCGATTGACTTTCTATCCTTCTGAAAAAGCACCCGAGTGGATGTCTGTGTAGCTTTATGCTGGGCACGGCATTCATTCTGCTTTCTGCCGCAACGTATGGGCTCGTAATGGTAGAATACGTGTAGCCGCGGCCCGGGGTAAGGGCAACTCCAAAGCACGACCTCAAATGGTTCGCCCGTGTCCGTTGAGGGATTAACGGGCAAAGCAGGCCCTCCAATGCATGGCCGCAAATGGACCGTCGTCTGTTTTCTGTCCGTTTTCAACTCATTCCCGTCCCAAATTTGAGCCGAGTTTGTGGCTGAACGGACAGCGCGACGACCGGCGGGACGCGCACCCTTGTCCTCCTTTGGCCCGCCTGTCGGTAGCACAGGTGGCCACCTTTTCTCCCTTTCCTCCAAAACGCTCCCGCGCCCAGCCCTTCCCCCCTCCGTCCATCCACCATGGCCAATGAGGCGAATCCCATCGACCCACCAGCTGCCGCACGCCCCGCGACAAAGAAAAAGAAGACTGTGAAAAAGCCTCGGTCGGAGCTGACACCGGCGAAGATCGCGAAGCTCGACGCCGAATCGGCCAAGAGGAGGGGCTGACAAACTGTCGCGGCGGAGAAGAAGACTGCCGCCGAGTACGCCGCCGAGTGTGTCATGCGGCGTACGTTGCAGCACCAGGCCGACGTGACAAGGAGTCCATCATGTCCAAGGTGCACGCCCTCCTCATGTTGGTTATGTGCCACCCCACGCCGGCCAATATCTTAGCCGCTGCCATGGCCACGGCCAGCACCGACTCGTCGACCCATCGTCCACCGCAGCACCGTCCTCCGAGCTCGTCCGTCACACACGAGACGCCGGATGTTCGTGCTCCGCCGCCGCACAGCCATGGGCAGACGCGATTCTCTACGTCACCGAACTGCGTCGTGGTGATCCGACCACGCCCACGGGCGTCATCGACATCAACATCACGCCGGGGTAAAGTGGCGCTGGCCATTGTGAAGACGGAGTGCAATGGAAGCAGCCCCGGTCATTCGCTTAGACTCAAATGGCCGGCGCTCGCAAGCTGTTCGACGAAATGCCACCGCCGACCAAGACGACAATGGTCGACGATCCTACTATGCCTCGTTCATGCGGAACGTCATCTTCGAGGGCCGTGTTGAGGCGTTCTACGTCGACGGCCAAGAGCAAGCTTTTGATCCCAACGTGAGCCAAAGCCAGGACGGCCGCGATACCTATGATGACACTCGGTTCGCCGGCCATGATGATGGTGATGAGGACGACCATGGCAACTCGTGGCATGAAGATGATGAATTGTATTGTGAACATGAAGAAGAAGAGGTCGACATTTCCGCAGAGCCAATATTGTTTATCAATGAGCTCACCCAAAATGCCGAAGCACAAAAGAGGAAAAGCATTCGCACGCGATCATACAGCCAAGTTGGGACACTTTGATTTGCGTGAGTTAGAAGGAAATCGGCCAAAATCCAATCAAAGGTGCCGAGCAAAAGGAGTCGTCTTTTGGACAAGAGTACACAAGAACTTTCATGAGCGAAAAGCTTGCCCCCTATCAATTCAAAAGCACCCGTGACATCAATCCAATCCAAAAGAGGTGGGGATTCATCCAACAAGAGTGCAACAAATATTGTGCTGCGCTTGAGAGCGTCAAAGCCCGTCCCGCGAGCGGCCTAGGCCTTGGTGACTTGGTATGAACCTCTCGCTTTTTTATCATGTGTCCATTCATGTTGGCATGCCATTTAAGTTTCATGCATTGTATGTTCTTTCATGTTACAATTGTGGCTGCATGTTTGATTGTGTAGGCATTTCAATCTTTGGAAGCCTTCAAGGCCCGGCATAAAGACAAGCCATTCACTCTCACGCATTGTTGGGTGCTCATCAAAGATTGCCCGAATTTCAAAGACCAATATAACGCTCTTAAGAAGAAGAAAAGAGGGAAGGCGGTCCTGGCTGATGAGGTAGACTTGCTCAAGAGGTCGAGGGGGACAAAAAATTCGAACGCCTACGAGAAGCGTGATGCGTCATCCATTGCCTTGCAAGGAATTTTGGAGGAAATGATGAGGAAAAAGGGTGCGAGGGAGGAGAGGAAGATCAAAGGCAAGGAGGAGCAAATGAAGATATATCTAGATCTTCAAACAAAGAAGCTTGACATGGAGGAGGCCGTGAAGAGGAGGAAGCTTGACATCGAGGAGGCCACCAATGTCGACACAAAAGCTAAGAAGGTGGCACTCGCGTTGATGAGCGTCAACAAGAACAACAAGTCACCGAAGTGGAAGGCTTGGTTCACGAACCGGCAGAAGGAGATGTTCGCCCTCGACGGTCTGAAATAGGTGAGACCTCGACCGCGATGGCGATCCATTTTGAAGGCTGGCTGGTGTGCCAGCCACTGGCTTTGTTGCCAGCGATAAAACTTGTCCATTTTGAAGGTTGGCTCGTGTGCCGGCCGCTGGCTTTGTTGCCGGCGCCAAAACTTGTCAATTTTGAAGGCTGGCTTGTGTGTGACCGCTGGTTTTGTTGTCGGCGCCAATCTTAGGGTGATCATTCTGTAGGCCACTGGCTTTGTTGCCGGCGGCATAATCTAGCGTGAACGCGGCCGTTGGCATGAACTATGGCTGCTGCCACTTATCTACGTCTTTTTGTTTGCATGCACAGCGGACGAGATGTGGCCATGCGTTGGCGCACGGCCGGCACAGCCACAAATCGGGACGGACACGATCCCATTGCCATCCCCAGCGAATAATAAGCGGATGAAACGTACGTCCGTTTAGGGTCATGCGTTGGATTGCCCTAAAAATGCACAACCGACGCATCCACAAATTTAGATGGACAAGGCCCTATTGTCACCCTGAACGGACAATTAGCGGACGAAACGGACCTTCGATTTGGGCTCGCACTTGTGAAAAATTAAAGAAGAGAAGAAAGAAAACCGTCCGTCGTGGTTGACGCAGACGCTGGAGTAGCATTTGACTCGGCCCCGCCTTGGACGCCGTGATATCTTGCCGTTCCTAGTGCCGGCCATGGCCAAAAGTGCTACAGTAGGCACTAGGCAAACCTTTGGTCGCACTCCAACGCACTGTCGTGGCGGGTTCTATGGCGTCCAGGCTGTGAATGATGTGGGACGTTTCGAGGAAGCTGGTAGACCGGCCCTACTTTTGTCTGCAGCCCTGTACAGTCTTCTTCTAGTGCACGAGAGAGACTAGTCAGTCATTATTGCTTGGCGAGGTGAAGAAAACGCTGAGTACTAGAGAAATTTTATTTTACCTGCGCGGAGGAGAGAATTTGGAGTCCAAAGTGACCGGGGAATTTGGATGCTCATCTGTGGAAAAGAGACGATTTTTTTGCTGCCTGGTCGACCGGGGACAAGTCAAGCGGTCGATCATAGACCGCACGATCAACATAAGAGTCCGTGTGCACACAAATGGAGCAACAATCAGAAGAACGAGAAGTCTGGGCGTTACGTGGAGGCCAAGAAAAATCGAATATCAATGGCTGTAGTGTACCCATCGCCCATGGAAAAGGTCGTGAAGAGTATATTGGTTTGTACTCGTATGGCCGCGCATGCAAATCACCAGGCCATGAGAGCATCGACTTAGGCAAATCCGGCCCCGCAAACATCGCGGACACTGACCAGGCACTTCTTAAATCACGTCGTCCACATTCGTATATCTCATATCCGAACCCTTATATCCATACTAAATAATGCAACGTTGATCAAATTATGTAGATCAGCTGACCTAGAATTAGACATAGGATAACACAGTACAGTTAACTAAAAGATCACGAACATCTGTTCATATGTCCATCAAAGTTCACATAAACGACGGACAACTTATACTACATCTAAAACTTGAAATGAAATTGAACTTCACCACTTTCAGGCCGGCTCTATCCCCTTCTGGTCGCCGGCGTAGTTGTAGCCGTCGGCGGCTGGTGGAGGATCAGCCGATTCGTCGGACGGGGAGGAGAAGACGATGACGAGGCCCTTGAGGCGCTAGATGGCCGACTCCTGCTAGCGCCCGCACTTGGCCAGCCGAGCCGCCTTCACTGCCTTCTCCTTCACCTCCCGCTCGGACTGCTCGATGGCAAGCCGGAGAGCCTTCGCGTTCTTCTGCCGGAGCCGCTGAGCGTCCGTCTCCGCCGTCATAGGCGACCGGCAGTAGACCCACGCGAGGAGCCGCTCGTCATCGTCGGGCTCCGCCAGTACCCCAGGGCGACGACGGACAGAGATCTCCGAAGCGTCCCCCTCCCTTGCCCGCTACCACTCACGGCGGGCGGCGCACAACTCTGACTCCGGCATGCGCGTCTGAGCCGGCTGGGCGGGCACAAGCACCCATTGCTGCCCACGAGAGGGAGCAGCAGCCGGTGAGGCCAGGGGACGACGTAGGGGAGGCGCGGTTTGCGCAGGCCGCCTGTCGGAGCTGCCCCCGGGCCTGGAGGGGCTAGCGCCAGCATCCGAGCTGCGCCGACAGGGAAGCTGCGACTGCGGCGAGGCGGCAGACCCGGAGCTGCCCCCGATCTCCACCTTGGACCATGCCAAGTCGATGAGGAGGACAAGATCATACTCCGGATCCAGCTCATCGTTGGAGCAGCTGCCGGAGCTCGATATTGCGCCGGATTCGATCGGAATCGATTCCGGGAGAGGAGAGGACAGATCGAGAGAGAAGAGTGAGTCAGCTAGGATTTTGGAGCAATGAGCCGATGGTAGGCCGGGCTTGTCAGGCGGACGCGCCCGGGCGTGCCCGGGCCGCCTCATATCCGTGCTATAATTGGGATGAATATGAGGGGTGCCGGTCAGACCGGGCGTTTGAGACCCGTTTGAGAGGTCCGGTTGGATCGGTATTTTGGTGACCAGTCAGTGACCGGACAACCTGCCCGGGTGTATGAGATGGATATAAAGTGCCCGGATGTAGATGCTCTGACTCCACGTCGCAACCCATCGACCCTCCGTCCATTTGGGACACGACAACGATCATCAAGCTGGGATCAACAAAGTTTCTCTATCAATTTTCTGTATTATTGTTTTGATGAAGGTGCCATTATTCAAGCTGAAAAGAAAACTGGTTGGACAATGTAAATGAACACCAGCACATCGACTATGCTGAAAAGATGCGTCACACAACTCAAAAAAGAAAAATACCCCTCTATATTTATAACCGTTGATGTTTTTAGAGGAAAATAAATAAAAGATCCATATAGCTTGTTTGTTTTGCAGATCCAAATGTCCATATAGTTGGAAGCAGAGTATTCAACAGAGGTGCTTCCAACACTAATAATCTTACGAAAAGACTAACGCCTACATGTGTGGGCGTCTGGCAACTCGTCCACACGCACGGATCCTCGTCCAACTAATTTTGCAGGAATCTTGGCGCATTCTACCAGTTTTTGTGTGTGCATTCATCCGGTCGCCCACACGTCCTTTTTACACCGCACGGGGGGCTGGTGTGTGGGCGTTTAGCAATTCGTCCACACACCAGTTTTCACACAAGCAGAGGGGCTGGTGTGTGGGCGTTTATCACTTCGCCCACACGCCTGTCTCCTTGCGCACACCCAAAGCTGTCAGTTGCCATGTGTTTCTGCAGGGTACATGGCAACTGCCCTAGCTTTGCTTGTAAGCAGATGGCAACTCTCTGTTATCCGAGTTGCCATGTATTTTTGCATGGTAGATGGCAACTGCCCTAGCGTGCACGTAAGCCCACACCCAAAGCTGTCAGTTGCCATGTGTTTCTGCAGGGTACATGGCAACTGCCCTAGCTTTGCTTGTAAGCAGATGGCAACTCTCTGTTACCCGAGTTGCCATGTGTTTTTGCATGGTAGATGGCAACTGCCCTAGCATGCACGTAAGCAGATGGCAACTCTTTCTTTTACATGGCAACTGCCTTAGCATACTTGTGAGCACATGGCAACTCTCTCTTTTACCCGAACATGTTTTTTTGCCATGCCTTTTTTGTAGTGCTACATGGCAACTGCCTAGTGTTAATAGGTGGCAACTCCAAAAGTTTTGAAATCATGACAACTGCAGTTGAGCAACCATGGCAACTGTAGTTATCCGACATGGCAACTGTAATTCAGCGACATGGCAACTGCAGTTAAATGAATATGAAAGAGGGTCCAGACCATGGCAACTGCGGGGACGCGTGCTGACTGTCACACGGGGCGTGCGGGACCATAAAGTAGGAGGTCTGACGTACGGACATGTGGGTATTATCTATTTTACCCACACGTAGGCATGTGAGAGGAACCGCGAGAAAAAAAAAGAGGCCTGTGGGCATTACTTGTTTTGCCCACACGTAGACGTGTGGGCTGATCCTCTTAAAACATCACAGAAACTGTATGGGCAGACCCCTTAACGCCCATACGTGTGGGCGTTATCGGCCTCCTAATCTTATAGTACTATTATCAGGTAGCAGGAGCCCAACCCAACAGCCGGCCCCCGCGTCGCTCGCACATGGCGTCTCGGGCGGCACCTCCTTCCGCGGCGGCCGCGGCCACCCCAACCTCCTCCTCTCCTCGCCGTCGTCGGCGTTAGCCACCGGGGCAAAGCCCCCGTCTGGTGTCGGCGGCGGCGGGACAGCGCCCGCGTTCATAGTCTTCTTCCAACCCCTAGTACCTTTGCCAGATCTGTCCGTGGTGGCTGCTCCGACGACGTGCACCTGCTCGCGGCCTTCACAGTTGCTACTCCTCGGCTGCTCGATGGCATGCTGCTTCGCGTCGACGGCTCGTTGGTGAGGCTCCGCCTGCGCGGCGACCATGGATCCACGTGGATTTGGTCCTGTGCACCGGCTGCTTTGGCCTCGTGTGGACCGGCATGGCGGCACTGGGTCACGCCGGTGGTGCCTCGGGTTGGCTCCTTGCTGGCCTGTGCTCGCGGCAGCAACCTGGATCTGGTGGGGACGGAGGCGGGCGGCACGGAGGCGCGCTGGGACACGTGGACTTGATCCAGACGATGTGTGCGTCCTCCGGCGTTGCTTGGGTCGGGCCTTGCTAGATGGCGGCTCGGTCTTCCCTCGTCTCTGCGCGGTATCTTGGGTGGTAACGGTGATCCAGATCTTGTTTGGCCTAGCGATGGTGGCTGCAACCTGTGATGGTGCAGCGACCTCTTGTGGCTCCACGGCGGCTGTGTACATCAAAAGATCTTCGGGAGTTCATCTCTTCTGATCCGATGGTTCACTTCGAAGATGAGATGCAAACTATGGATGTCGGCTTGACACAGAGGAATGGTTGTGCAGCGGCGCATCGCATGTAGCTGTCGGGATCGTGGAAAAGTGATGGCGACAACACATTTGTGACGTCGACGGCGGTGCTTCTTAAGTACCCGGTATCGAGCTCCGGGGTGAAAGCCCAGATTTGAATTCTGGCAATGGCGATGGTTATACATCGTCACCTTGTTGAAGGCATTGCTCGGATATGCTTGGACAGTTTCTTCAGGGTGAAAACCTAGATTCCGGCGTTGACCGCTGGATCCAGTGACGGCGGCATTTGAGTGTTGCCCCATTCCTGAAGGCGTTGCTGTTGAAGAATCACGATGTTTATATGGTGTCCTGAGACGGTTGGTGCGGATATGGTCTTTCCTGTAGTTTGCCGATCACGGAACTGAGCACTTTGATTTTTTTTCTCCCCCATGCATAGTTTTGGTCTTATATGACTTTGCTATTTGCAGGCGTGTATTTTGTGTGGGTTGGCGCTGGTTGTGTGTATCCTAGGCTCCTAACTGTGTAGAGGTCGGATGTGTGCTCATCGTGTTTGTATTCTCTTGATGCTTTATTTTGAGCTAATAAAATTCACCCTTTTTTGAAAAAATATAGTTGGAGGCAGGTAGCAGTTCCCATAGGAAACGTGACCATGATTCCAAAACCAAACCGGTTTGACCTTGCTAAGTACACCCGCACAACCACTTATTAAGTTTAAGAACAGATAGCAGCCGAGGTTCGCTTATATCAAACTCAGCAGGAGCAGGTTCTTCTGCACCCACCCTTCACCGTTACCATCATCGCCTCAGATAAAAATTGCAAAAAGAAGGCATCAAACATGCTAGAAAGCAGCTCATGGTGTCTCCTAGGGAAAAAAGCGAGCGCCAACGATGATGATAATGTGGCGCATGCGAATGCCATTCCTTGGAAGAGAATGGAATGCGGGGGCGGCGCCTTTCCGCTCACGCCGCCGCCGCCGCCGCCGCAGCAACGCAGCACGCCCCCTTGCACAAGTAGTAGCGCTATTACAGAGCCGTGACTAATTACGTAATCAATCCAAATCCATCCGGGCCGCAGACGGGGTCGACTCGTGGAGATCGAGCCAGCTTGCATTGCACATGCGCTCAAGCAAAGAGGCACTTACAAGGAGTATGATTCTCTTGTGTCAACCTGCACTAATAGTTGTCTTGTCTGGCAGTTCACATAGTTTTGCCCGGCCAAATCTGCCACCACTTGTTCATCCGGGTGATTATTATTCGATATGCTCGTTTCGCTCCGGACAGGCAGGGCCTGCGACACGTGCTTCGCGAGCTGGCTGGCCTCATTCTGATTTCGCCCACATCACGTGCGCGCGATCTGTGCATATAATCCGCGCATAATTAAGCACAACTACGACGTACGTCATGCACACTGTTCCGTATTACTACTGGGGACCCGTGTGGTACGGCCGTTGCGTCATGCACGTCCGTACAAATATTACTGCAAGAGTCGACGAGCTACAGTGATTTTTCCCGTTTTGCTGGTCTCTTTCAGCTTGGTGCCCCGAAAACGATTATGCAGTTCGGAAAACGCCTCGGACGGAAAAGATACCGAATAATTTAATTAGCAGAAAATCGGCCTCATTCGTGATTGTGGCGAGCTCGTCCGCGTCGTCGTCGGTGGTGGGCTCGATGAGGGAGGAGATCGAGCTGTAGGAGTCGGAGGCGGAGTCCTCCAATGGCTGCAACGGCGACACCCCGCCGCACTGCCAAGGCCGACACCGCCCGTAGGAGGTGCACCACGCCAAGGCCGACACCACCCGCACCAGCCAGAGAAGATGCACCACCGAGGTCGCCGAAATCACCCTCTATTTTGCTCTAATTGCTCGTCAGAGTGCAACCACCAAAATGGCGGAGGAGATAATTTGTGACGGAGGGGATGGGGAGGGAGGCTAACCCTAAATACCCCCTAGTACCATGCCATTCGAGTCACAAAAATGCCCAAGCCCACATATCGACTGAAATTTTTCTGGCCGGAGGCTTTTTACGGGATCTCCTAAAGATGCTCTTAGAAGTGTCTAGGTTCTACGGAGTCCAACAAGAAGGTTGCCGGTCTCTCGTTCACTCGTGGTTGATGGCCACTTAGCACCTAGACAGAGAAACCCACCTAATACTAATTGTACCTGTTAGAGTCTTACAGTTAGTTATAGCAGGGTTAGCACTCTTAACAGCTGACCTTCGGCGTCCATACGGTTAGGAAGCTAACGCGAAGTAGAGGTTGGAGAGACAGCATCGAACCAGAGATCGATCGAATCATTCTAGCCACCTGCGTACAGATTGCATGCATCTTTCATCAGACTTTAATCACCAGATTACCCGGACCAAAGACCAAAGCTCTAGCACACAGACCAATCTGTATAGCTGTCTCTATACATATGTAGAAACGGTACTCACCATGCCTGTTACTCCCTCTGTTTCTAAATATTTGCTTTTATAGAGATTTCAACAAGTGACTATATATGTAGCAAAATGAGTGAATCACTCTAAAATATGTCGTATGTGGTAATCCATTTGAAATTTTTAAAAAGATAAATATTTAGAAACGGAGGGAGTACTTAATTACTACACGGTACCAACCAATTTACATCCACAGATTCACATTTGGTCCATCTCATCGATTGCCTTTAACCAAATAACTACTGCTTGGATGCATGATGGACGTCACCTTTGTGTTTTCACCCCATCCGCCTCATGCAGTCACGCTTGCTCAAGTCACATTTACAGTGCTTGATCACCTTTTATCTTCTTACAGTTTGGACCCATTAAGTAATAGCGAAATATGAGACGACACGCAGTGTGCTAGCTAGTGTTGGACGATCTGGATTAAGGCGGTGGATAGTTGTAGCCATGAAAGCGTGACTGGCTGTTGGATCACTATCAAAATTCATCCGCTCTTGGCTTTTTGCATCATCATGTCTCATAAACTGACCAGTTTATGGATAAATTAATGTAAAATAATGCCTTCGGTTCAAGTTCCACCGTCTGTACGGCCACCTATGGTTCCGTACGATAAAGGCATTAGCTGCCTTTTTTGTCGAAGGGCCTGAGGCCGATCTTTATTAGAAGGAGAGAAAAGTTCAGTACAACAGGAACAGTCTAGGAAGATTAGACTGAACCCAAGACCCCATATAGGACCCAGCCACAGCAATGCTGGGATCTCCAAACCCTCCAGAGCATCAGGATGAGTACCATAACGAAATTTATACGGAGTACCACAGGAGCTGACTGGGGACTTCAGGGAGGAGCTGCTGAGTGAAGGAACTCCAACGCTGGAAACAAATACAGGCAAAGCCCGACGGCTGTAGCTAAGCCGGGAGATCAGCAATGCATCCCGCGGCTCTCCACATGGCTACGTCTTCCTTGATCCGGTCCAGAACCCAGTCAGGTGGGTTGGAAGCATGATCAAATATCCTGGCGTTTCGCTCTTTCCACACCCTCCAGTGCAGCATGATGATTACCGTATCAAAATTCCTCCTGACTGCCTTCGGAATAGCCGCCCTAGCCCGAAGCCACCAGTCTTCCGTGGAAGTGAAAGAAACACTGGGGGTAATGAAATCTGCATTCGTCCATGTTTTAAAGAGCAACCAAACCTGTTGGGTATATGGGCAGTGGACAAAAAGGTGAGTGCAGTCCTCTGGCGCAGACAGGCAGAGCGAACACACTCGATTGGAAGGCCAGCTTCGTCGCTCCAGGTTGTCCGCCGTGAGACATCTTTTATGCACCACCAGCCACATGAAGAATTTACAACGCGGTGGAGCCTTGGATTTCCAAATCGGCTTTGAGCATGCAAAGCGAATTTTGCCTAGAAAGAACAGGCTGTATGCACTCTAGACAGAGAATTGCTTGCCTGACGTCAACATCCAGCGTGGAGTGTCCCTGGCATCCATATTAGCTGCCTTTTTTGGGTTACATCACATCAGTTTCCAGAATTGCTCAGATGTTTCTCCTGCAATTAACTCGACCAGATAGGACAATGGAATTCAGAGGCCATCACGGCAACAATTTGCCAATGCACGCATTTTGCATGCTTCTTCTAGGTATTCCGTATGTTTTTATTTAGTCTACATATTAGAGTTGACTGAAGTCAAACTTCGTAAAGTTTAATCAAGTTTATAGAAAAAAATATGAACATTTACCATAACAAATCTATATGATGTGAAAGTACGTTCAATAATAAATGGTATTGATTTCTTATTGTATACTAGTATAACGCCCGTGCGTTGCCACGGGCTCTTTAAAATTTATAATCAGTATCTTTCATTTATCATCCCCTCATATTGGGTGATTATGGGGTGCTCTAATTAGAAACACAACAATCAAATATTAGAAAATTTCACCGAACGAACAACATCGAATAATACGATATCTATCAAACAAATAAAATGAGGTCATATTTTTGGTCCGTCATGCACTTCTGTTGAAAAGTGCCTATCCCTTTTAGAATCAACCCATTGTTTGCTCGCACGCAAAAAAATACATCTCTAAAGTGGGGAACCGATCGGTGCCAAAAAGAACTCAAACTCCTATCCAATCTCAACTTCGTGCTCTTCCACTTCCATTGATAAAGATGGGACGTCAAGGGTTTCATCATGATGACCTCGAGCAGCCGCCGACATCCCTCCCCACATCTACCCCTACCCCCTGCTGCCGCTTGCACTGTCCTTGCTCCTCGAGGGAGCTAGGGACACAATGTTCTCTAGGATGGGCATGACCAGATCCACGAGGAGGCCACATTCTTCCATGGGAACCCAATCAAGCACACCACCCTCCGCAACCATCCAATCCCGGCCTAACAAAGTCAAGACCCGCCATCGATCCACAAATCAGGCTTGCCGCATCCAGGTTCACTACAAGTCTGCGACGAGTCTGTAGTCGACATCTTGACTTTGTCTATCCCCACGGAAGAATCATCGGATCCTGCTTACTTTTACCATCACTTCGTCTCTTCCCAAGTCAGCGACACCACCCAGCCAATCACCACCACCGCTTGCGGCTTGCCTACATAAAATCATGAGAAATCCCCACGGCGGTGCTGTAAGATCACCTTGGCGACCTCGACAGTGACCGACTGGTCTAAGATCTAAGCTAGCCGCTCTTTGTAGAAACCAATAGAAGTAGGCATGTGACTCAGATTTGTTCTTTGGTGTGCATGTGTTTCTTGCTGCCCACCAGCTCTTGTCTACAACTCGCCTATCTCTGTACCAGCTCTTGGTCTACAACTCGCCTATCTCCATGCTCGAGACGACCAAGCTCGATGCGCAAGCCGCATACGTCTGCTAGAGCTATATCCAGGCCCTATGATTTTTGGATCACTGGCACTATGGGTGCCAGGACCGGAGTCGCCCTCATCCACCAAGTGGATCAAGGAGGCCCACCACCTAGACTCTACATCGCAACATTTTGTGTTTTCCTATAAAAAGTAAAGAACCTTCTCTAATAAACGTAAATATAACCTTTTGGTTTTATAGTCTCAACTTTCCTACACTCCAATACCAGAAGGATTTCTTGGGTTTATTTAATGACCTTCTTGAATGTCATTCACTTAGAAAGGTAGTAATACAATCTGTGATATTAAGGCAAATTATTAGTCATATTGAAGTGCAAAAGGCCCTATAGGAGTCAAAGCATGACTTTTATGGTTATACTGTAATTTGCAAGATCTGAGATTTATGCAAGTGTACAATTAGAGAAGAGCCAATTAAATAGATTTTCACATTCAGAATAGTACGATTAGCAGTAGCACTTCAATTTTTTCATGTTTGATCAGCTTGCTAGGTGGTTATCACTAAGCATGTTGGAACGATGAGCATAACCTAACTTAGTTCAGTACGTGTTGCTGCAAATTAGTTCAGTATGTACGAAGCTGTTGCTAATTTCAATGCCTGGCTGTTGCAAGTTTCTAATGAAAAAGTACTTCAGGTCAAAGGTCAGGGAATATACACTTCTGTTATCATGGTTGTTTCCTTATAGTGAACAACTTTGATCACCACTTCAGCAGCTACTATCTATAAGAAGACATTAGCTAAGTAGATACAGGCAAAGAAAGCATGTAGGCAAAACCAGAATTAAAAACATCCTTCTCAATGGAGCTCGTGCAGTTCATAAGACCCTAATCATCAATGAGGGACCCCTCCGATGGTAGCATGGCGTGACAATTGCCGTCAATGACGACACCCAAAGTACCTTGCATAATCCATCGATCCAGTTCGGAACAATCAAGCACATACCTTGCAAAGTGATGTGGATCTGAAGCAGAGGTGGGAAGGTAAAGGCTCAGGTGTGGTGAGGTGGAATGAGACGTTGATATAGACGTGCACGCATGAGAATAAGGCGGTGCCCAGGATGGATCTCCATCGGAGGAGGCCGGATCCGCTGGGGAGGAGGTCGCTGTAGTACCTGCCATCTGTGCGATGGATCACGGGGCTGGCAGGCAGGGGGAGGGTATAGGAGGGAGCGGGTGGGCTAGAGCGCAGATGGCGGGTGCCCCCGATGATGACTGGGAAGGATGGTGGAGGAGGTGGATGAGGATGGCGGCGGCGGCGTCTGCGGTTGCCCCTCGTCCACAACCGTGCTGGTGGTGGTCGATGCGAGAGCCGGATGGCGTCGGCCAGAATCAGGCAGGGGCGACAAAGATTTAGAGGAGAGAGAGAATGGAGGCGATGAGCGATGGGAGGAAGGGCCACCGGCGATTGGGGTGGCCTCAGATTCGCTCTCCGTGGCCGCCTATTTCATGGGACGAACACCCGTGCTCACCGTCGGGCTCGCCTTCGGGCGCTGCCTCGCCGACATTCACGACGTAGAGCCCCTTCCTCCGATCCCATTTGCCAGGGAGGCAACGCCATCCTTCATCGTAGAGAACGAGTCCACACTGAGATCCCAACCAGATCATGATTGCGCCTCCCCAAACCGCAGCGGCACATCCCACTCCATCAACGACCAACCTATATGAGGCGGGTCAGTGTACGACGCGAGCGCCATCACCATGGATGTGGGGGACGCCGTAGGTGGGAAGGAGGCGGCGACGGCGTCTGTGTCAGGAAGATCGCACGACGGTGGCGGCGTTTACTCGATGGGGTCGAGAGGAGCTGCGTTTGGTGCCGGGTGGGTTCTTTGGTGCGTGCGTGGGGCTGGAGATTGTGATAGGTGATCAGGTGGGTGCGTGCCATACCTGGATCGATAGCCTTACCATACCTGGTGGTAATTTAAATTTATTACCATATTCGATATTTCCCGAGTTATGGCCTTACCATACCTGGATTGATAGCCTTTGGGGTAATTTAAATTTATTACCATATAATTACCATATTCAAAATTTCCTGAGTTATGACCTTACCATACCTGGATTGATTTATTACTATACGTGGATTAATTATGATTTATTACTATATGATTTATTACTATACGTGGATAGCCTTACCATACCTAGTGGTAATTTAAATTTATTACCATATTCGATATTTCCCGAGTTATGGCCTTACCATACCTGGATTGGTAGCCTTTGGGGTAATTTAAATTTATTACCATATTCGATATTTCCCGATTTATGGCCTTACCATACCTGGATTGATAGCCTTTGGGGTAATTTAAATTTATTACCATATTCAAAATTTCCTGAGTTATGACCTTACCATACCT
>NC_041381.1:55574687-55603553 GCF_002162155.2 Triticum dicoccoides | reverse complement strand
TATTCAACCAATTCGTCCATTAGGAGTAGCGATATAGCCTTACCATATCTGGATTGATAGCCTTTGGGGTAATTTAAATTTATTATCATATAATTACCATATTCAAAATTTCCTGAGTTATGACCTTACCATACCTGGATTGATTTATTACTATACGTGGATTAATTATGATTGATTACCATAAATACGTTGGGTATTGCCGGTCAGACGAGAAAAGAGAAAAACCGATGGGAGGGGCTGGTGGGAGGTGGGACGAAGAAAAACCGGTTGAAAATAAACCGGTTGAAAGTGGGGGGGACTATTCAACCAATTCGTCTATTAGGAGTAGAGATGTTCATATTTTTGTTTATAAACTTTGTTAAAGTTTACAATGCTTGACTTTGACCAAAGCTAATACCACTAGTAGAAAAATGACCTAATATGAGACACATTAGTCTCGGTTCAATTTTGGTCCGGTACTAATGGTACCATTAGTCCCAGTTCGAACGGCTATGCATTAATGCGAGTTCGTGTTGAACCTTTAGTACCGGTTCGTGCCACGAACCGGTACTAAAGGGGTGGTGGCAGGCTGGCGTCAGGCCGGGCCCCCACGAGCCCCTTTAGTCCCGGTTCATGGCACAAACCGGTACTAAAGGGCTAACCTCTACTACCGGTTTGTGCCACGACCCGTGACTAAAGGCGTCTGACCTATGGTCCTGGTTGGAGACACAAACCAGGACTAAAGGGCCCATCTTCAAACTCTACCCCCCACCCCCCACCCCCCCTCGATCGCCTTTTCAGTTTTGTAAAAAGCAAAAGAAAATGCTAAGAACTTCAAAAATTAAAATCCTTCGAGATGTAGTTATGTTACTACATCTACTAGTTAGGAAAATTAAAAAACTTAAATTTGGACATGCCAGGCAAAAAAGTGTTATTAAAATGTAAAACGGCCATATCTTTTGCATACAATGTAAAAAAAATGCATAATATATCAAAAAAATCAGCACGAAAATCCGCATCCGATTATGACCGCCTACGGCATGTTTGCAATTTTTTAGAATCCTCAAATTCTAAAAGGAAAAAAAGTTATGCTCAAATTTTAGTTTTTTTTAAATTTTCGTGAAATCTGGTCAAATTGTGGTCAAACTATGGTCAAACTAATTATTCAAGAAATATTAGTGTTAATAAATAATTATTTTAGGCTTTTTGACTTTTGGTCAAACTGTGGTCAAACTATGGTCAAATCTGATCAAACTGTGGTCAAACTATGGTCAAACTATGGTCAAACTACTTATTCAAGAAATATTTCGGTTACTAAATAATAATTATCTTTAGAATAATAGTTTCAAACTAAAAAGGTGAAACATGTGACTTAATGCTCAAGCTAAATTCCTGAGGGTTAATAGGATTAACAGCTTACTATTGTCAGGTAAACAACACGTGCAGACTTGGAAACTAGGGGGAATAGAACTCGGAAGTTAAACGTGCTCAGGCTGGAGTAGTGAGAGGATGAGTGACCGGTCAGGAAGTTAGACAATTTGGAATGATGAGGGGTGATTAGAGCAATGATGAGCGGTGATTAGAGATAAAATCGTCAAATAATTCAGAAATTTAAAAATCAGAAAAAAATGCAAAAAAAAATCAAAAAAAATAAAAAATTTCAAAATTTTTTTATCATGTAGTACCGGTTGGTGTTACCAACCGGTATTAAAGGTCCCCCATACCACCGCGCGGGCTCATGCCACGTGGTGGGCCTTTAGCCCCAGTTCGTGTAGAACCGGTACTAAGGGGGGGGGGACTTTAGTCCCCACCCTTTAGTGCCGGTTACAGAAGCAGGACTAAAGGCCCTTACGAACCGGTGCTATAGCCCGGTTCTGCACTAGTGTACACGGACTAAATGAAAACCGAGGGAGTACAAAGTGATTGCCACATGCACATGGACACATTCTTACACACTCGAGGTTGGAAGGACAGGACTAGTCACCAAACTAGTATGAGAAAATGATCCACTACTTTATGCCTTGCCTTTCTTCTTTCTTCCTCCAAGGTTACTGACGTTTCTATCTCATTTTTGTTAAATTTGATTTTTATTTTTCCGCAGAAAAAAGACGCAACCGTTGCGGTGTACAGACTATAGAGGCTGCCTCTAGAAGGAGAGAGAATGATTAGAGGCATCAAATTTCATACATTGTGGATGCTAGTATAGGCTGATTACTTGCTCAAAAATACCTCGACCAAATCATTCCACTTTGGCCGCCAGAGGTCCTATTTAACATTGCACGCCCCTGTCACAATAATCCTCTAATTGCTTCGAAATGGAGAAAAAGGGGATCTATATATGTATAGTTTTCATGTATTTTCTCGGTGAAGAAACCAGAATGTGTGTGCGTGTGCGTGTGTGTGTTAATTTGTTGTTGGCTCGTGAAGGAACGGGGTCCAACATTGAACCGGCTATGTACTTGTGTGAATGTTCTAAAAAAAACTTATGTGAAAGCAACATCAGAACAGGTCTGAACTCTAAAGCCGTTGCAGTAAGCAAAATGTGGTTCACACAACTTGTTGCACACGTAAATAATTTATTGTGTATGTTGACAATGACTTGTAACATCCAAATTGTCCAACTAGTTGTAGCTCTGAAAAGTAAAATTCTTGTAATGGCCATCTAGCTTCACACGTTAGTTAGATGTGTGGTCTTCTATATACCGATGATAGAGTGACTTGACATACAAATTCTATGTGAATTTCAGCTGACCAATTGCAAACAAATATATTTCTAGTGGTAAAATTAGTGCCAGTAAATGGATGTATCTTTGACCATTTCTCCGTATCCCGCAAGCAACATACGTAAACAAGAACAAGCTAAAAAAAAATTGTTGGTCCAATGGATTAATTAAGCTAGACAGAGCTTGTCACATCTCCCAGTTGGATTAATGAACTGCTTCTAGAAGCTCATTATCATGTTAATAACACTAGTTTTAGCAGACATGTTGTAGAGTCATATGGGGATTCGAAAAGAAAAGAGCTTCTCCGAACTTTCCAGGAAGCAGCGACCCATGTTCTCATTTCTAAACTGATCATGCCTGATAGGGTACCGCACTAGGCTAATGTTAGCACTCCTGTTATTTAAAAAGATTTTTAATGAGAAAATTCCTTATACTTAATCATGTTTCTTTTTTGTGAAATGATTTCCATAAATGAAGCTGGCCCGGCAAACATTTCTCTTTTACATGGATGGAGCATATGCTCCAGTGAAGCTTCATTAGTTAATCATGTTCCATTTTTTAACTTAGTATTTGTCCGTTGCCAGGTGGTTGTTCCTTTTCGACACACATTGGCTTAGTACGTTGTTTCATGATGTTTTATGGGGTATATGTTCCCGTACCTGATGCTCAGCCAACTACTTAAAATACAAGGTTCGCATTTAGCAGCATGAAAGGTGCAAACAAACACACGACACACACGCATGCATGCACTACGTACGTTGCAGTGGGGCGAGGTTGAGTATAAGACAAGCGAGGTACTGTACGAGACGTCTCAGTCATCGGTGCGTTGCTTGCAAACAACCGATCGATCCGTGTTTCGTTCCTCCTCGCCCGGCTCTCATCGCTGATGATGCCATCACAAAATTTACTTCCACGATGAGTTAACCAAACTGAACAATAACACCACTTATACATCGTCTGATGTGTCCCGGAGGATCGGAACGCTCGTCAACTTCATCGCCAGCAGCCGTGCGCGAAGGGACAAAGTGCCACTTCGAGAAAAAGTGCTGCTAGATCGATCGGTCGACAGGTGTTCTCGATGGCAAACGTGTAGATCGTCTCCCCGGCCGAGGGCGCTTTCGTGATTCGTCTATAGGTTGCGTGCGAATGCATAGTACACGATCTTCCTCTGTTCATCGTGACTGGCTTTATATCTCCCGAAAAAGCGCCCAGAGAATGTCCACTGTAGAAGAGCACAGCATTTTTGCTTTGTGCTGGGGCGCATGGGCAAGCAGTAGAATACGTGTAGCCGCGGCCAGAGGGTAGAACCGTCAGCCCCGCATAAAAATTAAGGCCCAGTTTGGTTCCAATAAGTCACCTGACTTATAAGTAGGGTGACTTAAAACCAGTGACTTATAAATCACGTCTGTTTGGTTGTCACCTGACTTATAAGTAGGGTGACTTAAAACCAGTGACTTATAAATCACGTCTGTTTGGTTGTCACCTGACTTATAAGTCACCTGACCACACCTTAAAATAATGCATGTGTAAAATAGATCAATAATTCATGTATAAAAGAAATAATTCATGTTGTATACCCAAACAGCAGAATAGATCAATAAGATCATCAGTAGCTATCTCATACGAGTAGTATGAAAGGCAACATAAACTTGATAATTGGTATGCACAGATCCATAACATTCCAAGAGCACAATATCTAGAACGACAGTATATGAAAAAAAATGAGTGCATTGGGTAATATCAAAAAAAAATGAGTGCATTGGGTAATATCAAAAAGATTGAGTGCATGCATTCAGATCCATAACATTCCAAGGCATGCATTATTCTGATATCAAAAAAAATTGCAGAAACAAGTGTAAACTAATTCTGGTAAAGAGCAGTTCCTACCCGACCAAAAGTAATAACCACACCTCATTTTACAAATCCATTTCAAATATGCATACATATATCCATACAAGTATCGATTCATCACTAACAAATACAAATTACATTGTTCGGCACTAGAACAAATACCAATTACCGCCTACTATGCAGTCCTTCCGCTATCCAATTACGAAAAATGTTCATGTTATAATCATCATGCGAGTTTTGCCCCTGCGATTGAGTTGCACGGCTTCGTCGTTGGTGTCGGCGTTGTACGCAACTAGTATCATCCACCATTGGAATGAACTCCTCATCATCATCACACTCTCCAAAATCTCTATCCTCCAATTTACTCTCTCTCTAATGAAATTATGTAAAGTCATGCATGCTGAAATAATTTTACTTTGCTTTGGTGGTGGATAAGAGGGCATGTGCAACAAAATCCTAAACTTGTTCTTCAGTACTCCAAAGCATCGCTCTATTGCATTGCGAATTTGGGAATGTCTATGATTAAATGTTTGTTTTTTACCTCTTGGCGGTGGATCTTGATTGTACTCTTGAAAATGGTACTTCATTCCTTTGTACGGTGCAAGATAACCAGGTTGGTTAGAGAATCCCAAGTCCACCACATAAAAATTCCCTACAACATTAAACTGTTAGAAAAGCATCAATCATCGGGTTGATCAAAGAAATGTGTACTGCAATCTAAATGTACCTCGGGGAGGATGTGGGAAGTGGCTGCCAAATTTGTCTAGTGCTGCCTTGAACACCCTCATGTCATGAACCGACCCAGGCCACCCAGTAACGATGAAGGTGAATCTCAAGTCAAAATCACATATTGCTAGCACATTCTGAGTAGTAGTTGATTTTCGGTTCATGTGTGTGATGAAGTCTGTCTTTGGCACAACCACCTCTATATGTGTTCCATCAATGGCTCCAATGCAATTGTCGAAGAACGGAGCAAACATTGGATTTTGGACTCTTGGATGAGGTGTCCTAAACTGTGGATCTAGTGGGCGAATTATGTCTCCTGCCAACTTAACCAAAGATTCCAAGACTTTATCAAACTTCCTATGAAGTGTCTCCATTGATCGAACAAAACGATTTTCAGTTTGCCGTATAGATTGGGGAGCATTAACCTTCCATAAGAACATGGCTAAAGATTCCACAGATGTCATCTTCCTAGTAGACTTCAATCCATATGACTCTACTAGCAAATTGTGCAGGCTATCAAACACCTCTCTATCCATTCTAAACATGTTGAAACATTGTGTCTTATGATGTAATGTCCTCATGACCCACTCATATCTAGTTTCTTTAGGTTGGCGGTACATATTTTTATTTACCATGTTCTCAAGGTGGTACGTACCAATGATTTGTGCAGCGCTCAATATTATGTTCTTCCTCCTCTCTGCTGCTGCAGCTTCTTGCTCCTCCTCTTCTTCGTCCTCCTCTGCCCACTGATCCATGGTGGCAGCCATCCATTGCTACAAAAAAGGGTAGAGGATCAATTTAGTACCAACAAGTAACAAAATATGATGGATCATATGCACCAGTTCACATCAAATAAAGAAATGCTCACAATTATTACTCCAGTCAACAGAAATATAACACATGACCAATCAAAGTTCAAATTGCAGTTCACATAACATGACGTAACATGATTCAAGTTCACATAACACGACATAACATGATTCAAGTTCACATAACACGACATAACATGATTACAGTTCACATAACACGGCATAACATGATTACTACTAGCATCACACTGCTACAGTTTACTTCTTGGTCACAATTCCTCTCTGCTGGCAATTCATTTGGATCCACGCAAGCCTTGCTTCAATAGTCTGCATAGCTCTGAAAAATGCCCTCTTGTTAGCATCCATGAACAACTCTGAAGCCACCCACATTTCCACGGATGCTTCAGCTACCCCACACTCTTTAGCAAGAGCTACACACTGATCCATCTCTTCTTGAATTGCTTGGCGTTTTTGCACCATGATCTGTGCTTGTGCATTTACAATTGCCCTGCACCGAGCCTCCTCCCTCTTGGCATAATTGTCCTCCTTTTTCTTCCCTTCCTCCCTGTCAATCTTGATTTCATTCACCAGGCCCCTAAGAGCTTTAACCATAGGACTCTTGGTTTTCTTGGAAGGGCTCTCTCCTGTTATTGCAATGCTGGTGGCCCTCTTGCTGCTACTACTAGCCCTCTTGTTGGCACTGCCCATGGGACTGCATGTGTCGCCTTCTCTAGTGAGATCATAAAGATCTGCTGGAACACCATTGCGCGGCTGGTTGTCTTCCTCATCAAATCCTGGACGAAATGCAGATGCTCCATCCACTGTCACATTATCGAAGATCAGCATCAAATCATCTAGATAGGGGGGCACTCGATCCTTGAATACTCTGTAGCACTCGGTTCTCCCCTTGGTATTAGCTTGCCACCATGGCTCGCTTGCCAGGATTTCACCATTTGGACCTTGGCCTAGTCCACTGGACTTCACCTGCACCTCTTTCCAGAAAGTTGCCAAGACCTTTGCTTGGGTATACCTATTCTTCATAGCCTTCACATTATATTTCTGTCCACAAGATCTACGAAAATATCGGCATATGTTCTTTCACCCAACAACAACCATTTGATTGTTTGGGCGGTTCCCATTACTAATCTCGCGAATGACTAATTTTAGAAAGAGTTCTAGCCTTTGTTCATTCCATTTAGCGGTATCAAAGCCACGCTGTCATGCATTGCAAATCGATTACAAAACGATACTATGTGATACATTGCAATCGTGAAACACATGAGCACTGCAAATATTACCTCATCAGAGTCGTCTTCCTCCTCATCGGAGTTCTGGAGCATGTTGGAGCTGGTCCAATAGAAGCCTTCCTCGTCGTCGTCCAGGTCAATGTGGACATCAGTTTGAGCGCTTGCGGCATCGGTCAGGGACCTGCCGCGCTTGACACCACCACCACCGCGACCAGCCCCTGACCTCGCTGGACGAGGAGGCATGCCGGCGCTGGATGAGGTTGCTCGGCCACCTGCGCCTCGGCCCGCACCTCGACCGCGTCCAGTCGTGGCCACCACATGCTTGCCGCTGCGTCGACGGGGAGGGGCCTCCTGGGACTACAGAACATGCTGGTACTCCGCCAGGCCAGGAAACGCCGCCGCCTCGGAGTTCAGGTCCAGTCCCCCCGGCGCGGGCGGATCGACGAAAGTCGGGCCTGTGGTGCACTCGGAGCACCCACGCGCGGAGGGAGGCCGGCAACCGCCGCGCTCAGAGCACCCAGGCCTCCAGTCGCCGCGCCCAGGGCACCCACGCGCGGAGAGAAGCCTCCAACCGCCGGAGCACTAAGCGAAGCAGCACGCGCACGAATCGGTGGGGAGTAGTTGCCGACCTGGGAGCCGTCACCAAAGAAGTCGTCTTCCTCGTCGGCGCCTTGGGAATCTTCGAAAAGGTTGAGCTGCAACCTCGAGTTCCTACCGGCCATGGTGGAGACCGGGCGGCGAGCGGAGGAGGCGAGCGGATCCGGGCGGCGCCGTACTGGATCTCGAAGGCGGCGTGCTGGATCGGAAGGATTGCGGCGGGGGCGAGCTCGCGATGGAGGGCGGCGGCGGCGAGGGGTTGGGTGCGCGGTGGGATCGAGTTCGGGATGGGTCACGGGTGGGCATCCAGTGTGGACCTAAAGACGAAAAGGTGGTGGGTCCCACATAAAAGAGGGTGACTTATAAGTTTTAAGTTGGGGTAGAGCAAATTATGACTTATAAGTTGGGGTGACTTATAAGTTGGGGCTGTTTGAGAAAATAAGTCACTTTTTTTCACTTTTGGACTTATAAGTTGGTTACTTATTTGAAACCAAACAGGGTGGACGTCTGATCGCGGCCTCGAGGTGGCAGTTTCGTTTGACCCGGACTCACCTCGGACACCGTGATATCTTCGCCATTCCCAGTGCAGTGCTGCCCATGGCCACATGCAAAACAAGTGCTACAGTAGGCAGGTCCCTGTATTTTTTTAAAAAAAATTGCAAAACAGTAGGGAAGCCATTGGTAGCACTCCAACGTAGTAGGGTCATGGCTCGTGTCCGTTTCTATGGAGTCCTGGCTGTGGTTGATGTGTGACGTTTCGAGGAAGGTGGCTCGTAGACCATGCTTTTGTCTGCAACTGCCTACGGTCTTCTTCGAAGACTTGTGCACGAGAGAGACTATAGTCACTCGTCCAAGCCAGCAAAAATACATTTATTGCTGCCCCATAGAGAGAGTCTTGTAAAAGTATTAATTGATCGTAAGTGTCCATTTTCGTTGATGATCCTGAAAATTAAATACAGAGGGAACGCATCCGCTCGCGGGGGCATGGGCATGTTTCGAATGGTTGCCAAGAGCAAACCGCACACTAGTTACAAGGGAGGATCACTATACGAAATGTGTCAACTTGTGACCTTGACTATTGGTCATTAAAAGGTCATTGCTTTTCATTTGCGACCTTTTTGGGACAAAAACAGAAGGTCAAAAGTTGGCAGTTGTAAACTAAAATTAACGACCTTCTCTGTGAGAAGGTCGTAGACGTTTACGACCAAAACAGAAGGTCGTTGAACCCATGACCTTTTGTTTTGGTCACTGGCTGCCTGCCCAGGCCACCTCGGATCCGACGTGGCAATCTGACGTGGTAAAATTACAACCAATTCAAAAGGTCACTGACAAGATTCAGCCCAGTCCGATTAGGTGTTTTACATGGGCCAAGCCCAACAATTCAGCCTTTTATATTTTTTCCCTATTAATTCTGTACGGCCTCATGGGCCAGGCCCAACATTATAGCCATTTTATTTTTGGGCCAGGCCTTTTTTCTCAACAGTTTTTTATTTTTTTTATAGAAAAAGGGGTCCACTTGTCACATGGGTCCCAGCTGTCAGGGTCATATTATTCATATTTGAATTTAACAGTAAATAAATAACTAGTATTTAAATTGCCGGTATTCAAATTGCACTGACAGAAAACACATGTAATACTTTAACTTATATCAGCCAGATTCATGCAGCTCCTGCTCTCCAAATAACATGTAATACAAGCTCTAACACAAACTTTACAAGCTCTACAAGTGGAATAACTATACAAACTCTACAAGTGGAATAACTATACAAGCTCTACAGGTATGGCAATCACAATTACAAGCTCTATAAGATAACAAGTGTTTTCTTCTTCAGCATGGAGCTCCTTCGATAGCGATCATATGCCGAATTCACTAGACAACCATATTCAGGACTGGGCTAACAGAATAGCAACATGCCCTCCACCCTGTTACATGAATAAGCTAAGAAGAATCAGAACAAATGGACCCAATATATTATCAACATTCCATTAAAAAAGGACAGTTCTATATATAGACTGATAACACAAATCCAGCTAGTACCATGCTTCTTTATTCATAAAAGAAAACAGAGACTATGAATATGCATGAAGTGCAGGTCCTGTAACCTCACTGCAACACATTGCACCTAAAACAACAATGCCATTCTACTACCACGGCCATCCATTCAATAGGCAAGATCTAACATTACTAGTCAAAACACATACACTAACATGACAAACGCATGAGATAATAAAGGGAACAAAGAGAGACACCATCAATCTGGATTGAGTTAGCATTTGTGAGGAGGTAGATGATCACCATGGTGTCCTTGATGATGCACACGACCATCATCTTCTTGCCACCGTTGCATTCATGCGCTCGATGATGGGGGTGATACGTCTCCATCGTATCTATAATTTTTGATTGTTCCATGCCAATATTCTTCAACTTTCATATACTTTTGGCAACTTTTTATACTATTTTTTGGGACTAACATACTGATCCAGTGCCCAGTGCCGATTCCTATTTGTTGCATGTTTTATGTTTCGCAGAAACCCAATATCAAACGGAATCCAAACGGGATAAAAACGGACAGAGAATTATTTTGGAATATTTGGGATTTTCCGGAGGAAGAATCAATGCAAAACGGTGACCGAGGTGGCCAGGAGATAGGGGGCGCGCCTGGCACTCTCCTGGGCCATCCGTAAGTCGGTTGACGCTATTGTTTTGCCGCAAGAAAGCTAATTTTATGAGAAAAATCTGGGCAAAAGATTCACCCCGATCGGAGTTACGGATCTCCGGATATAAAAGAAACAGTGAAGTGGCAGAATCTGGGAACGCAGAAACACAAAGAAACAGAGAGATAGATTCAATCTAGCAGGGGCTCTCGCCCCTCCCAAGCCATGGGAGCCAAGGACCATAGGGGGAACCCTTCAACCATCTAGGGAGGACGTCAAGGAAGAAGAAGAAGAAGAAGGGGGGCTCTCTCCCCCTTGCTTCCGATGGCGCCGGAGCGCTGCCGGGGGCCATCATCATCACTGTGATCTTCACCAACACCTCCGCCATCTTCACCAACATCTCCATCACCTTCCCCATCCTATCTACAGCGGTCCACTCTCCCGCAACCCGCTGTACGCTTTACTTGAACATGATGCTCTATGCTTCATATTATTATCCAATGATGTGTTGCCATCCTATGATGTCTGAGTAGATTTTTGTTGTCCTATTGGTGGTTGATGAATTGCTATGATTGATTTAATTTTCTTGTGGTTATATTGTTGTCCTTTGGTGCCCATAATATGAGCGTGCGCGTGGATCACACCATAGGGTTAGTTGTATGTTGATAGGACTATGTATTGGAGGGCTAGAGTGACAGAAGCTTCAACCTAGCATAGAAATTGATGCATACGGGATTGAAGGGGGACCAATATATCTTAATGCTATGGTTGGGTTTTACCTTAATGAATGTTAGTAGTTGCGGATGCTTGCTAATAGTTCCAATCATAAGTGCATAGAATTCCAAGTCAGGGATGACATGCTAGCAGTGACATCTCCCACATAAAACTTGCTATCGATCTAGTAAAGTAGTCAATTGCTTAGGGACAATTTCACAACTCCTACCACCACTTTTCCACACTCGCTATATTTACTTTATTGCATATTTATCTAAACAGCCCCTACTTTTTATTTACGTGTTCTTTATTATCCTGCAAATCTATCCTATCACACCTACAAAGTACCTCTAGTTTTATACTTGTTCTAGGTAAAGCGAACGTCAAGCGTGCGTAGAGTTGTATCAGTGGCTAATAGGACTTGAGAGAGTATTTGTTCTACCTTTAGCTCCTCGTTGGGTTCGTCACTCTTACTTATCGAAAGAGGCTACAACTATCTCGTATACTTGCGGGTTATCAGGGGGTACCAATGCATCCAAGTAGAACAAAATCACCATCATTAAACCATAGCTTCAAGTACAAGCTAAGTATATATCAAGTGACAGCAAAAAAAAGTTGAGAAAACACTGGAAATAATTACTTCATGTCATGCAGAGTTCAAACTAAATAACATATGCATGATGGTGTCCTGGAGATGAACGAAGGACAACATCTACAAGGTTAGCCAAGCTTATGATAAAGACAGAATGGGATAGCAGAGTTAAATATCGGAGACATAGGCAACATAACCATAAGACAACACCATATACTTGCTGTGCGTGCATATATAGTAAATCAACATTGTATCTTGCAAGTCAACAGTTATCAAAGAGAACAAGATTCCATAAGATGAATGATGGCACTCAAATTCTAATCTCACATAGATAAAATTCACTGCCATAGTAACAGTACATCTTCACCTGGATATATCTGAAGTCCAGTTGGTTCTCATAAGCTACAAGTCCAAATTCTAATCTCTCTTTGATTGTTCAACTTAATTGGGTGGTTTTGATCAAATATTATCGGTACAACACTTGGCATCACTAAACTACAAGTCCAAAGCATCATAAGCACTAGACAGAAATCACCATGTCTGGAGCAGAAAAAGAGAGGAGCGGTTGCTTACCAGCTATGCTATGCTGGAGCAGAAAAAGAGTTACTGGAGTGGGAGTCCTGCGAGTGGAAGAAGAATCATTGCATGGTGGCGTGTCTCTGTCTTGCACCTGCGCGTGTTAGAAAGTGCACCCATCAGGGAACCGAGCATATACATGACATGCCGAAAGAATAAATACCATGGCAACAATGAAATTAAACACCAACTGCCAACAATACTACTACTGTCAGACTTGTTTGGATCATCACAAACCAACTAGTATAGCAGTTGGCACATGAAAGTAGCAGTAGTACATGCACCTTCCAGGTTAACATTGCACTTTCTTTTCAGGTTTGCAACAAAAGGAAGGAAGAAAGAAACAACATTCTCAGACGCACTAAGACACGAACTTGACAGCATAATATTCCCAGACAGCCACTTAATTGGATCAATTCCCACCAAGCAAGACACAACAAAATATTAAAAAACAAAACACAAAGTGATCAGAAGTGGTTTTGAATATAACATTCGCCCTGGCAGAAGACTCTGTCAATAAAAGGCACTTGTGACTTCAACTAACTTGTCGACTGATTTTGCTCAAGTTTCTTAATAGACTTACAATGTTATAGTGCCCTCCACATGTTTATGTAATAAATTTAAATGAACAAGAAATGAATCAGTATCATATCTCTTAATTCGTTGCTGCACATCTAGCAAGAATAGATCAATGCACAGACTTAATAAGAAAACATCACAACATGGCATGATATCTGACCCTAATCGACTGGATCAAAAAAATTAAGACAACAAGACCATTTTATTGCACCCAGAAGCGAGCATTTTCTGGCATCAACCAGAAGTGTAGCTATAGCGACAATAAGTGCTGCCCAATTAAACGGGGATGCCTAGATTTTGGGCACGCAAAATTTCAGACTTATAAGAAGCATCGCATGACATCAAATTCGCACGACTTATAAGCAGCATCGCATTTACGTGTCAGTTGCGGACAGCAAATTACACATCAGTTCAATCATATGCATCAATTTTGTTACAAGCTTTTCTTCAAAGCTGGTCTAGTCTATTGCTACTACTGCAGTACTATCGGTGCACATCAGTGTAGCCTACTTCTGCAGAAACTAGATTTAATTTAGTATTATAGGAACTGGAATTTTGTTCACAGGTTAATCCAACCCAAGTAAAAATAGGCTAAATAGAACGGATAACTCCATCTTCTCTGTTAAGGCTGAAAAGAGATAAATCAACTTATTTGACCTTTTATGTTCCATGATTTTTACTAGCTTCACAAACAATTGTTCTTACTAGTGGAAAATAGTACCAAACAGAAGTACTGAAATTGATCGGTTGATTGTGAGTAGTATGAAACCAACAATTTAACAGTTTCTCTGACTATCAGTTTAATAGTACCAAACAGAGAAATTGTTAACTATTTTTCAGACTACAGTAATTTCAGTAAACTCGCTGAGAATATATCATGGTAGGATAGAGAGCACAATCAATCCTTCAAGGGGAACCCCTACCAGGCAGCAAGATAAGTATGCAAAGTAGCATTATAAGATTAGCAGCGTGCTAAATTAGATAATCATAGTGCCTATGTATGATAAACACACGAGGTGGTGCCCAACACTACATTATATCAACACTATTATACTACATTTTGAACTTGCAAGTATATACACATAATTTGACATTGAATCATTTGACCTCAAGCAGAAACAGGATAAGAAAACACCATTCATCTTTGAGGCGAATGGACAAGGTTGACCTGGCGAAGAGGCCGAGCAGAACAAGCGGCTCGATGAAGTAGCCGATCCCGCGGTGCACCCCGCAGTCGTGCTCCAGGTCCTTCCCGCCAACGACCACATCGGGCTTGTTCCCGACCTTGGTCCCTGCCCACGAACGAACCCAACCACAATCAGCCACCAGCCCAGATCGAAGAAGCCAATCCAACATGAGGGAGGGAGGGAGGGAGGGATTGCAGCAATGGCTTGGGATTGTAGAAAATAAATAGAGGGAAGAAGATGAAATTGAACCTTGATGATGCAATGATGCCGCTGCTTGTCCTTGTTCTTGTCCCGTCGGGCAGAGGAAGGGAAGCTCCGCTCGATCTGGCCGCCGTCCGTGGAGGTCGAGGCCCATGGTGACCTTGTCGTGGTGGATCTAAGAGGCAGAGAGAGGAGACGAGGTGCGGTGAGGGTGGGTCATGCAGATCCAAACAGTTCTGGGAGGAGAGGGAGGAAGGAGCGCACCATGGCAAGGTTGTGGCCCTCGCGGGTCTGGAGCGTCGCCTTGCACTGCCCGACCTGGGGCCAGGGTGAGGGGAGGGCGCGGTGGTGTGCGACGGCAGCGGGGGGTCGTCGACGGTGAGGGTGAGGGTGGTGGTCACAGACACGCACCATGGGAGACGCGGGAGTGCAGGTCGGAGAGGAGGCCGCCGACGGTGGTGGCGTTGCGGGGGTAGGCGTCGGAGCCCCGGTCGAACGCGTCGGTCAGGACCAAGGAGGAAGCTGGATCTGGAGGAGCAAAGGACCTCGGGCCTGGGGCAAGCCATGGACGACGGCGAGCTCCACCAGAGGGAGGTGGCGGCGGCGATCTGGAAGGGAGGAGGCGAGCTCTCACTCTCTCTTGATCTGGAAGGGATCAGGATCGGTTCGGTGGGTGGAAGCGGTGGGGGCGAGGAGATGAGGACGAGGGAGGAGGAGAGGGGATCGGGATCGATGGGGGCGTTGCGAAAGGAGGTCGGGGATGGGAAGGAGGTGGCAGCAGCGGCGGCGAGGAGATGAAGATGAGAGAGGAGACATGCGGCGGCGGGTGGGGGAGAGAGATCTGGATGGAGTGAGGGCTGCTAGGGTTTGGGTTGGGGGAGAGAGACCTGAGAGGTGAGTGAGAGCCGTTGGATCCGTCGGATCTGGACGGTTCAGATCGGCTACATTGGAGTGATCCATGGGAAGAGCCCTGATTGGTTCAGAAATTTTATGATTTAAAATAGTTTCTAAGTACTAAAACTAGGAGGTTTTGTGAAGCAGCTATCAAAAATATTTTTCAAAACGGCACAACTAGATTTATCACTCAATTTAGACCACATTTTATGGATGATCACAAATTTGCATGCATTTTTTATCTTTCTAGCTATTTTTAATCATTTTTCGAGTGCCCGAAATGAGGTTTTTTTGTGAAGGAACTACCAAATAATTGTTGTAAAAATGGACCAAATAAATTTTATAAAATACTAGGCCATGTTTAATGCACAATTGACCAAATGTTTGGGTGCCAAAAGTTTTGATCCACCTCTCGTGAAAAAGACAAATTCCCGCCGATTCAGTTGGAAGCGGGTCAAATTTGAACTGTAGCTGCCTCGTAGTTTTCTCTTTATTTTTCCAAAAATCATTTCTAGCTACATAACTATATATTTAATTAGAGAAACATCAAAAGGTTTCCAAGATTCAACAACTAGCTAGGAACGGTCAAGCCCGCCGTTTTGACCGCATTTTGAAGCGGGCATATAAAATTCAAAAACAATCAAAAAATTGGAAAACCTTCGCATTGTATCATCATATGTGACCAAGTTTCCAGGAAAAATAATAAACTTGTAATACGACAATTCTTTTAAGAAAGTGTTCTCAGAAATGAGCCATCATGCGTGAAGATTCATGGCTTTCAAGCCAAATGATCAATCTTATGGCCACATTCATGGCATAGTTTGTTCAAATGATCTCATATTGTGAACAAGGGTGCATCTTGGAATTCCAAAGAATGTTGCCTAAGGGAGTTTTTATTTTCTTTGCACGGAAAATTCATTTTCCATTTTTTGAGTGCCCAAAATGAGGTTTTTTTGTGAAGGACCTACCATATATTTGTTGCAAAATTGGACCAAATCAATTTTCTAAAATACTAGGACATATTTAATGCACAATTGACCAAATGGTTGGGTGCCAAAAGTTTTGATCCACCTCTCGTGAAAAAGACAAATTCCAGCCGATTCAGTAGGAAGCGGGTCAAATTTGAACTGTAGCTGCCTCGTAGTTTGCTCTTTATTTTTTCCAAAAATCATTTCTAGGTACATAAGTATCTATTTAATCAGAGAAACACCAAAAAAATTCCAAGATTCCACCACTAGCTAGGAACGGTCATTCCCGCCGTTTTGACCGCATTTTGAAACAGGCATAAAAAATTCAAAAAATTGGAAAACCTTCGCATTGTTTCATCATATGTGGCCAAGTAACCAGCAAAAACTATGAACTTGTAATACGGCAATTATTTTTAAAAAGTGTTCTCAGAAATGAGCTATCATCCGTGAAGATTCATGGCTTTCAAGCCAAATGATCAATCTTATGGCCACATTAATGGCATAGTTTGTTCAAATGATATCATATTGTGCACAAGGGTTCATCTTGGAATTCCAAACAATGTTGCCTAAGGGAGTTTTCATTTTCTTTGAACAGAAAATTCATTTTCCATTTTTTGAGTGCCCGAAATGAGGTTTTTGTGAAGGACCTACCATATATTTGTTGCAAAATTGGACCAAATCAATTTTCTAATCTACTAGGCCATATTTAATGCACAATTCACAAAATGGTTGGGTGCCAAAAGTTTTGATCCACCTCTTTTGAAAAAGACAAATTCCCGCCGATTCAGTAGGAAGCGGGTCAAATTTGAACTGCACCTGCCTCATAGTTTGATATTTATTTTTTCCAAAAATCATTTCTAGGTACATAAGTATCTATTTAATCAGAGAAACATCAAAAAAATTCCAAGCTTCAACCACTAGCTAGGAACGGTCAAGCCCACCGTTTTGACCGCATTTTAAAACGGGCATAAAAAATTCAACAAAAATCAAAAAATTGGAAAACATCCGCATTGTGTCACCATATGTGACCAAGTTTCCAGAAAAATTAATAAACTTGTAATATGGTAATTATTTTAAAAAATTGTTCTCATAAATGAGCTATCATGCATGAAGATTCATGGCTTTCAAGCCAAATGATCAATCTTATGGCCACATTCATGGCATAGTTTGTTCAAGTGATCTCATATTGTGCACAAGGGTGCATCTTGGAATTCCAAACAATGTTGCCTAAGGAAGTTTTCATTTTCTTTGCACGAAAAATTCATTTTCCATTTTCTGAGTGCCTCAAATGAGTTTTTTTGTGAACGACCTACCATATATTTGTTGCAAAATTGGACCAAATTAATTTTCCAAAATACTAGGCCATATTTAATGCACAATTGACAAAATGGTTGGGTGTCAAAAGTTTGGATCCACCTCCGGTGAAAAAGACAAATTCCCGCTGATTCAGTAGGAAGCGGGTCAAATTTGAACTTCAGCTGCCTCATAGTTTGCTATTTATTTTTTCCAAAAATCATTTATAGTTACATAAGTACCTATTTAATCAGAAATACATGGTTTGGTGGCGATACGTCGAGGTTTGGACGGTGGCCGAGGGCTCCAACTCTAGAGCGCGTAAACTCGCATGCCCGCCGCATGGTCATCGCGTGACCGTGGCGTCGCCATGTGTTCTGGGCGGCCTAGGCATATCTAGTAGGTTGGACACTCCCCAGGTAGGTGCTAGGAAGAAAATCACAACATAAGATTCTCACGAGAAGATCGATCGATGCTCAAACATGAATAAGCAGCCAAGTGTTTGATTAGTGATACGGGAAATGCACATGGCTGATGGGCGTGAGTTTTGGCTGAGGATGATCAGTTACTAAGAAGACCGTCTTCAAAAAAATTTCAGCTCAAAAGGAGGAGCCTAGGTGGTACTTGCTTTGCAAAGTACCACACTGGACATAAATACGAATGTTGAAGCTGGGCTCAAAATAATGAATGGATTGAGCTGGCATTTGGTGGAGGATTCTTATTTGGGCATAGGAATGCATTGTAGAAAATGGATACCATTTGGACATGCCAAAGTGGTACTTCCTTCACAAAGTGTTTTTCTGAACATAATAGGAAAATGAATATTTTTTGAATTATTTTTGAATTATTTTTGAACTAGGCAAGGAAGGTTTTTTACATATTTGACGAAGATATGACCCAAATAGTTTATGAGATTTTTTTGGGAATTTTGAGAATGACAAAAATATAGGATGCTTCACAACCTAGGGCAAAAACTGCCACATGGACATGACACATAGGCAAAACTGATGAGGTGGCGCCTAGTCATAGCAACCCACCACAATTTACAAGGTTATGACCATCTATATTGGTCATGATCAGCTAGATATAAGGCAACGGACCAGTGCTATCTGCTTTATGACCATTTCGTGTAAGGAAATTACGACCTTTCTCACCAAAATGGTCGTTACAGTTTAGGGTTTGGAGCCCCCCGGACAGCTTTTGACCAATTGGTCTGAAATGGTCATAGATCTATGACCAATTCTTCCAGGGTCACTAATAGAAGGTCACTAGTTGACATATTTCTTGTAGTGGATTATCCCTAAATAATATAATTATTTTAAATCTTAATACTCCCCCTAATCCTCGCTGGTTCTTGAGACTAATCATCTTTGAAACATTTTTCTCCAAAACCCTGTAGGAAAAATTGAGAAGAAAATATACAATATGCCATGAAAAACTCCTTCTAAAACCCAGTGGAAAAATAAGGAGAAAACGACATATATCGCCCATGCTTGCATTGATATTGCCTCATTAAAAACCTTACATGAGAAACCATTTGGAAAACTCACAACGGAAAAAAAGAGAGCAATACTAAAGATCATATGATCTTGACAGGTTATATCCTAGGATATTTCTCCCCCTGAATTTTGCAAGTCTCGAAGTCGTCTCATACTACCAATTCCAGTTACATATTTATGGAACAGAGAACTTGGTAAGGCTTTGTAAACAGATCGGCGAGATTGTCGCATGACCTCATTTGCAAAATATTTATCTCCCCCTTTTCTTGCAGATCATGGGGATACAATAATTTAGGAGAAATATGCTTTGTAATATTGCTCTTAATATAATCCGTTTGCATCCGTGCAATACAACAGCATTATCTTCATAGATATTGGTGGGTGATTTCAACGAACCAATCCCACTTGAACTTTGGACAAAGTTCACCGTTCTGCGAAGCCATACACATTCATGTGATGGTTCGAACAAAGCAATTTTCTCAGAATGATTGGTGGACGTTCGCACTAAGGTTTGCTTTGTTGACTTTCAAGAGAAGGTCGTACCAATAGTTATCTCTTGATTTTTATGATAGAGTAAACCAAGATCTTTGGTGCCCTGAGGATATCTAAAAATATTCTTCGCACCAACCCAATGCCTTTTCGTTGGTGATGCGCTGTATGTAGCCAGTAAATTAACTGCAAATGCTATGTCAGGCCTGGTGCAGTTCGCTAGCTACATTGGTGCTCCAATAGCACTGAGGTAAGGAAACTCCGGTCCTAATACCTCTTCGTCATCACCCTTAGGTCTAAATAGTGTTTATCTCTATCAAGAGATCTGACGACCATAGGTGTTTTTCACGGGTATGCTTTATCCATATTGAACTTTTCCAATATCTTTTGAATGTAAGCAGACTGATGAACAAGTATTCCTAAAGAAAAATGTTCAATTTACAAACCAAGACAAAATTTGGTTTTACCCAAATCTTTCATCTCGAATTTCATCTTCAAATGATTACTTGCCTCATGTATTTCTCGTGTAGTCCCAATGATGTTCAAGTCATCAATATACACAGAAATTATAAAAAATCCATCAGCGGATTTCTTGATGAACACACATGGGCAATCATTGGTGTTTGAGTAATCCTTCTTTAGAAGGAACTCATTGAGTCGGTTATACCACATTCTACCCGACTGTCTCAAGCCGTATAACGACTTTAGTAGCTTTACGGAATACATGTTGCGATTAGCTTTCGGATCCGGAATCTTCGGTCCCTCGGGAAATTTCATATAGATATCTGTCTTAAGTGACCCATATAAATATGTTGTCACCACATCCATCAATTGGATATACAATTTCGTTTGCACTGCCAGTGATATCAAGTATCGGTACGTGATTTCACTCATCACAGTAGAATATGTTTCATCATAATCGATGCTAGGTCTCTATGAAAAACCTTGTGCTACAAGCCTCGCTTTATATCTCACCACCTCATTGTTTTCGTTCCTTTTACGAACAAAAACCCATTTTGCCCCGACGGGGAAAACATTATGAGGAATAGGTATTACTGCAGTAAATACCCCTCTCTTGGAAAGCGAGCACAATTCATCCTCTATTGCAACCTTCCAGTTGGACCAGTCTAAGAATTTCATACACTCTGCCACAGACATAGGTTCACAATCCAATGCCAGGACATCTGCAATCTTTGAGGCGAAAAATATGTCGACAATTGTAGTCTTTCTGTTAAATGATTCTCGTGATTCAACATAGTGGATGGAAATCTCATGAATACATTCCGACTCACCGTGATTTCCCACAACAAACGAGTCAAGGTGTACTGATGACCCAGCAGCAATATTTGTGTGCACAATTGTGCTGGGTTCTGGATGCAGAACATACTTTAGGTGTCTTTCGACACTAGGTTGAATATCAACTTCCGGTTGACATGCACATTCACATTTGTGCCCCTAACTCGAACCCACTACTCAAATTTACCCCTAACTTTTTGATGTGCTCAAATTTGCCCCTAAAAAGCATTTTAAGTCACATGAATGCCCTTCCATCTGGTCAAAGTTGTTTGACCAAAACTTTGAAAATTCATAACAAATTCATATGAACTTAGAAGAATGCAAAATAAGATATCAAAATGCTCGTAAAAACAACACCTATATGCACATGTTATTTATGTTCATGACAAAAGAACTCTTTAATGCTTTTTAGGGTTTATAACATTAAAAAACAATTTAGGGTGAATGCAAATAAATGTACATGTAGGTGAGGGACGTAAATGACATGCGCGTATAGGTGATGTTTGTATGAACATTTAGACATCCTATTTGCATTTTTCTGACTTCATATGAATTTGTTATGAATTTTCAAAGTTTTGGTCAAACAACTTTGACCAGATGGAAGGGCATTCCTGTGACTTAAAATACTTTTTAGGGGAAAATTTGAGCACATAAAAAATTTAGGGGTAAATCTGAGAGTGGGCGCAAATTAGGGGCATAAATGTAAATGTCCCTTTATTATTTGAGGGATCCTCACTTCATGTGGACGCTTCTGAGAAGCCTTCTCCTTTTTGTCCAGGTTTCTCCCTCTCTTGGGCGGTTGAGTGGTCTCATGAGATATCTCAACTCTCTCTGGAACATTCATAGTGGGAACATGGGATTTAGTGACACCTTTATAATCACTAAATGCATCTGGCAAATTATTTGCAATATTTTGCAAATCAATAATCTTCTGAACGTCCAGTTCAGATTCATTCGTATGTGGATCTAAGGACTGAATGCCTTTGACCTTACAATATATTTCCTAGCATTCTTTATAGTTCTTTTCTCCCCCTAATGCCGGAAAGTTGTCCTCATCGAAGATACAGTGAGCGTACCGGGCTGTAAATAGATCCCTTGTTAGAGGTTCTAGGTACTTTATAATCGATGAAGAATTGTACCTGATAACCCACAAGTATAGGGGATCGCAACAGTTTTCGATAAGTAAGAGTGTCGAACCCAACGAGGAGCTAAAGGTAGAATAAATATTCCCTCAAGTTCTATCGACCACCGATACAACTCTACGCACGCTTGACGTTCGCTTTACCGGAAACAAGTATGAAACTAGAAGTACTTTGTAGGTGTGACGGGATAGGTTAGCAAGGTAATAAAGAGCATGAGAATAAAAACTAGGGGCTGCTTAGATAAAAACACAACTAAAGTAAATATGGCGAGTGTGGAAAAGTGGTGGTAGGAGTTGCGAAATTGTCCCTAAGCAATTGACTACTCTACTAGACCGATAGCAAGTATTATGTGGGAGAGGCCACTGCTAGCATGTCATCCCTTACTTGGAATTCTATGCACTTATGATTGGAACTATTAGCAAGCATCCACAACTACTAACGTTCATTAAGGCAAAACCCAACCATAGCATTAAGATATATTGGTCCGCCTTCAATCCCGTATGCATCAATTTCTATGCTAGGTTGAAGCTTCTGTCACTCCTGCCCTCCAATACATAGTCCTATCAACATACAACTAACCCTATGGTGGGATCCACGCACGCGCTCATATGATGGGAACCAAAGGACAGCAACATAACCACAAGCAAATTAAATCAATCATAGCAATTCATCAACCACCGACAGGACAACGAAAATCTACGTAGACATCATAGGATGGCAACACATCATTGGAAAATAATATGAAGCATAAAGCACCATGTTCAAGTAGAGGGTACAGCGGGTTGCGGGAGAGTGGACCGCTGGATATAGATGGGGGAAGGTGATGGAGATGTTGGTGAAGATGACGGCGGTGTTGGTGAAGATCGCGGTGATGATGATGGCCCCCGGCGGCGTTCCGCCGCCACCGGAAGCAAGGGGGAGAGAGCCCCCCTTCTTCTTCTTCTTGCTTGACCTTCTCCTAGATGGGAGAATGGTTTCCCCTCTGGTCCTTGGCTCTCATGGCTTGGGAGGGGCGAGAGCCCCTCCGAGATTGGATCTATCTCTCTGTTTCCGCGTTCCCTGATTCTACCCCTTCACCGTTTCCTTTATATCTAGAGATTCGTAACTCCGATTGGGGTGAATCTTTCGCCCAGATCTTTCTCATAAAATTAGCTTTTTGCGCTAGAAGAAGAGCGTCAACCGCCTTACGGGTGGACCACGAGGGCCAGGGGCGCGCCTGGGGGGGTAGGGCGCGCCCCCCTACCTCGTGACCACCCCGGACACCGTTTCGCGTTGATTTCACTTCCCAAAAATCATAAATATTCCAAAAAAATCTCTGTCAAAAACAGATATAACTTTTTCATGGCTTAATTCACTGATATAAATTGATAGATTCATTAAAACAAGCAAACTATGCATCAAAAACAGAATCTGTCAAAAACAGAACAGTCTGTAGAAATCTGAATATCCACCATACTTCTGGTACCCCAAAAATTCTACCAAACTTGGGAAAAATAAAAAAGTTGCATAGAAAGACACTGCAAAAGGAATCATAACCAATTGACGTTCCAGTTAAAAATGTAAAATTGCGCACTACAGCAAAAGTTTCTGTCCTGCATCGTACAAACCAACAAGCATTGTAAACATCCTAAAGGCAAACCTTGGCACATTATTTTTATAATACAATGGAATTGTTCAAGGGGATGATTATTTTTATTGAAAAGTTTCAGTAATTAAGATTCACAAAGTTCCCATGGGTATGAACAAAGTTCAAGGACGTCCCCCACTTTCACAATGCTCGTCTCTCTCACTTTCACTTCTCTTTTTGAAAAGTTTTGGGTTCCCCTCTTTATTTTTGTGGTTTTTAAACTATATGAAAGCACTCAACAGAAATAAATGACTCTCTAAAACTGCCGGGTTGTCTCCCTGGCAGCGCTTTCTTTAAAGCCATTAAGCTAGGCATATAGTGCTCAAGTAATGAATCCACCCGGATCCCAAGGTATATCAAAGCCAATTTTAATTAACAATGATTTGTAATTTTGTAGTGAGCAAAAAGTAACATATATCATGCAACAACGAAGTCTAACTCTCTTCCTATGTATCGCCATGTCATAAAAGAACAATTCATGCACACCAAGTAAAAGCCAATGCATAGTATAAACAGTTTCTTGCAATTCTATCGTGTTGGAAACATAGAGAGGTGGAGACATAGTTCCTCTCTCATAATAATTGCAAGTAGGAGCAACAAGCACATGCATATTATATCCATCAAAATCATCATGTGCAATGGTAAAAGGCAACCCATCAATATAATCCTTAATAAGCACAAACTTCTCCGATATAGTGTAGTAGGGAGAATTCAAAAAGACAATAGGACTATCATGCGTGGGTGTAATAGCAACAATTTCATGTTTAACATAAGGAACTATAGCAAGTTCATCTCCATAGGCATCATTCATATTGGCATCTTGGCCACAAGCATAGCAATCATCATCGAAAAGGGATATTTCAAAAGAATCATAGGGATCATAGCAATCATCCTTCGGTAAGTACAAAGGGAAATTAAACAATGTATGAGTTGGAGGGTTACTCTCATTAGAAGGTGGGCACGGGTGATCAATCCGCTCTTCCTCCTTTTGTTCTTCGCTCTCCTCCTCATCTTTTTTATCCAATGAGCTCACAGTTTCATCAATTTCTTCTTCCATAGCTTCCTGCAAAATATTAATCTCTTCTTGGATAGCGGAGACTTTCTTTATAAAAGCATTAATATAGTAATTGTATTTATAATTTTCATAGCAGTATCTAAGCATAGCAAGATTTTCAGGCCTATATCCATCATCATAAAAAGCTTCATACTTTTCAAACAAAGCTTCAATTTCATAAGCAGCCTTAAAAGCAACAAATTCTTCTATTTGTTCCGCATCATAGTAATCATATACACCATTAGCATAAGAAGCTAAGGTTTCATTATCATTAAATTTGCATGAAAAGGGAAGGTGTGGAGACTCCATCCTAGAGCAACAAGTAATATCATATCTCAGGCATAGATTCCAGGCATACCAACATAACATAATAAATTGATCCCATAATAGTTTTCCTTTTTGTGTCGAGCGATAATCCTAAAGTATTCACGTAGATCCAACGTGTCTCCCATTATAAAGTTGAATGGGGTTTTCTCAGGATTATCAAAGTAGTATATAATATTTTTCGCATAATGAGAATCGAGGGTTTTAGGAGTTACCCCATCCTCATGAGTAGCAAGTACGGCTAATTTTTTTGGTATTTTGCGTTCCATATCTATAACTAAAGATAGAGAACAACTAAGAACAACAAATAAAAATTACTTACTGATAAAGAAAACAAGCACACACGAGAATATTCACCCCACACTATGTCTTACCGGCAACGGTGCCAGAAAAAGGTCTTGATAACCCACAAGTATAGGGGATCGCAACAGCTTTCGATAAGTAAGAGTGTCGAATGCAACAAGGAGCTAAAGGTATATTCCCTCAAGTTCTATCGGCCACTGATACAACTCTACGCATGCTTGACGTTCGCTTTACGGGAAACAAGTATGAAACTAGAAGTACTTTGTAGGTGTGACGGGATAGGTTAGCAAGGTAATAAAGAGCACGAGAATAAAAACTAGGGGATGCTTAGATAAAAACACAACTAAAGTAAATATGGCGAGTGTGGAAAAGTGGTGGTAGGAGTTGTGAAATTGTCCCTAAGCAATTGACTACTCTACTAGACCGATAGCAAGTATTATGTGGGAGAGGCCACTGCTAGCATGTCATCACTTACTTGGAATTCTATGCACTTATGATTGGAACTATTAGCAAGCATCCACAACTACTAACGTTCATTAAGGCAAAACCCAACCATAGCATTAAGATATATTGGTTCGCCTTCAATCCCGTATGCATCAATTTCTATGCTAGGTTGAAGCTTCTGTCACTCTTGCCCTCCAATACATAGTCCTATCAACATACAACTAACCCTATGGTGGGATCCACGCACGCGCTCATATGATGGGAACCAAAGGACAGCAACATAACCACAAGCAAATTAAATCAATCATAGCAATTCATCAACCACCGACAGGACAACGAAAATCTACTCAGACATCATAGGATGGCAACACATCATTGGAAAATAATATGAAGCATAAAGCACCATGTTCAAGTAGAGGGTACAGTGGGTTGCGGGAAAGTGGACCGCTGGATATAGATGGGGGAAGGTGATGGAGATGTTGGTGAAGATGACGGCGGTGTTGGTGAAGATCGCGGTGATGATGATGGCCCCCGGCGGCGTTCCGGCGCCACCGGAAGTAAGGGGGAGAGAGCCCCCCTTCTTCTTCTTCTTCTTCCTTGACCTTCTCCCTAGATGGGAGAAGGGTTTGCCCTCTGGTCCTTGGCTCCAATGGCTTGGGAGGGGCGAGACCCCTCCGAGATTGGATCTATCTCTCTGTTTCTGCGTTCCCTGATTCTACCCCTTCACCATTTCCTTTATATCTGGAGATCCGTAACTCCGATTGGGGTGAATCTTTCGACCAGATCTTTCTCATAAAATTAGCTTTCTTGCGCCAGAAGAAGAGCGTCAACCGCCTTACGGGTGGACCACGAGGGTCAGGGGCGCGCCTGGGGGGTAGGGCGCGCCCCCCTACCTCGTGACCACCTCGGACACCGTTTCGCGTTGATTTCACTTTCCAAAAATCATAAATATTCCCCAAAAAAATCTTCGTCCGTTTTCATCCCGTTTGGACTTCGTTTGATATTGAGTTTCTGCGAAACAAAAAACATGCAACAGACAGGAACTGGCACTGGGCACTGGATCAATATGTTAGTCCCAAAAAATAGTATAAAAGGTTGCCAAAAGTATATAAAAGTTGAAGAATATTGGCATGGAACAATCAAAAATTATAGATACGACGGAGACGTATTAGTACCCCACATAGATCCCCATTTTTCTATGTGGACCCATCAATGTACGGTGAGGTGGTGATATCGGTACATATACAGCGCAACCGAATCTTCGAAGATGGAAAATACTTGGTTGATTTCCACGTACTAACTACAACGGGGAGGCCGTATGATATGCAGTTGGTTGAATTTGTATCAACTCCGCGGCATGCAATACCGCATGTCCCGTTGGAAGATTACTGTTCTGTAGGAGTGGTCTTGCTATCAATTTGATCCTCTTGATAAGTGATTCCGCAAGGCCATTTTGTGTGTGTACATATGGTACAAAATGCTCCATAGTTATGCCCAATGCTAGGAAGTAATCATTGAATGCTCGTGAACTAAATTCAGCGGCATTGTCCATTCTGATAGATTTTATCCTGTGTTCAGGATAATTTGCCCTAAGTTTAATGATTTGAGCAATCAGCTTTGCAAAAGCATGGTTCCTTGTTGATAATAAACACACATTGGACCATCTTGTTGATGCATCAATGAGCAGCATAAAATATCTAAATGGTCCCGATAACGGTTGAATTGGGCCACATATATCTCCTTGAATGCGTTCAACAAAATTAAGTGGTTCATTCTTGATCTTCAGCATTTCGACTCTGCCGAGAGAGCAAATCACGCCGCCAACAGTCGCCAGAAAAAGAAAACTAGAAGGGAAGAAAGAAGAAGGTAAGAGGATGCCTAGAGGTCTTTTGTCCTTCCTGCAACTTCTTCATGGTGTCGGTCAATGTCAACAGAGCCGCCACCGCCGCCATGGTGTTGGCGCACTTCGCCGCCATAACCGCAACGCCTGTGATCTTCACCGATTCGGAGGTCGTCGGAACGGTTTCCGTTTCTATGGAGGGCGTTGCTGTGGACCACATCTTGGCATGCCGCCCAAGGACCTGGTGCTTGCAACGGCGCCGGGCCTTCTCGTGCCGATAAAGTGTAAAAGTACGAATTGATCGAACTGTACACTTTCATTGATGACCCAGAGGACTAAGAGGGAACCAACACCAACGCCATGAAGGACGCATCCGCTCGCGGGGGCATGTTTGGAACGGTTGCGAGAGGCAAACCGCATGCTAGTTACAAGGGAGGATTATCCCTAAATAATATAATTGTTTAAATCCTAACAAGTCTATCAAGTGCTGTTTTCAAGCTTTGCGGTGCGAGGAAAATGTCACAGGGGGATAGGAGAAATTGGACGTGGAGAGAAGTTTCAAAATATGGATGGATGGTGGATGGTTGTCCGTGGCACACTGGCAAAGAGGCGATCCTTTTCTGGCTGGTGACCGGAGACAAGTCAAGCGATCGATCATAGACCGCATCATCAACATAAGAAGAGCCTGTCTACACAGGTGGAGGCGTGGAGCAACAATCAGAAGCTACGTCATGGTTTCTAAGTCAGTCCAGCCACCAGGGGTCCTCTCCTCTGTCTCGCCATCAGTCAGCCGATTATGTTTTGCTGCCAAGAACGAGAAGTCTGGGCGGGCGTTACGTGGAGGCCAAGAAAAATAAAAAATCAATGGCTGTAGTATACACATCGCCCGTGGAAAAGGATGTGAAGAATATATTTCGACTGGTTTGTAGTACCTGTATATGGTTGCGGACAAGTCAAACATGCAAATCACCGCGCCATGACCCCACGTCGCGATCCATCGACCCTCCGTCCATTTGGGCCACGACAACGATGATCAAGCAGAGGTCAACAAAGTTTCTCTATCGTTCAATGTACTATCGTTCGAAGAAGATGACATTATTCATGAGAAAAAGATAGTTTGACAATGTCAGAGCATCTCCAAGTCGGACCCGTAAACCTCTTGCAACCGTTCGAACTACATTGTCCGGACCGCGCAAGCCATTCAAGGGGTCTTGTATCGGTTCACGAAACGGTCCGAACGTGATTTCTCCCACAAAC
>NC_041381.1:55563620-55574280 GCF_002162155.2 Triticum dicoccoides | reverse complement strand
TGCGGGAGTCTGGACCGATCCCAAGCCGGACTGCCCTGACCCACCAAAAACCCGTCACCCATCCCTCACACACTTTCTTTCCGATCCACGCGCTGACCGAGGCGACCTCTCCGCAGCCGCCGCTTCAATGCGGCCTCAAGTTCCTGAGGAACCAACTCCAGCCGTCGCGCCGCACTGAAGCGGCTGATCGACCCTTCACATGGCCTGGCCGCGGCTATTTAAGCCGCGCTCCGGCGCCCTCCACATTGCACCCTCCTTCTAATCCCCTCCCCGCCCTTCTCCCTCCACATCTTCGGCGACGGGCAAGTCCTGGGCTTCGGTGCTGGCAGGCGGTTCCTAGAAGGGATCTAGCGGATCATGGCGATGCCGCCCTCAAACTCCGGGGACGTAATCCTCATCGGCTGGCACGCGACTCGATGCAGCAGATATCGTCATCTCCTGCTGCAACAAGGAGGACCAGTAGGCGCCACTATTGTAGTTCGAGCCCACGGCTAAGCCAGATCTACGCCGCCACTGCTGATGCTCCTTCGCACCGTCATCCACGTCAACAGCCCGGCTCGCCACCAGGGGCGCTCCTCCCCTTAAACCCGGAGCCAGCATCCACTCCACGCTCTCCGCCGCACACAGCCGCGACCTCCAAATCAGACGCTGCCTAAAAGGAAGAGCATCTCTCGTCGCCATCTCGGCGCATCATGAAGGAGGAGCGCCGCTCGGCGCCACCCTTGCGCTTCGTTAAGGAGGAGCGTGATACGTCTCCGACATATCTATAATTTTTGATTGTTTCATGCTATTATATTATCTGTTTGGGATGTTTAATAGGCATTTATATGCTATTTTATATTATTTTTTGGGACTAACCTATTAACCGAGTGTCCAATGCTAGTTTCTGTTTTTTTTGCCTATTTTAGAGTTTCGTAGAAAAGAATACCAAACGGAGTCCAAACGGAATGAAACCTTCGCGATGATCTTTTTTGGACCAAAAGAAAACCAGAAGACTTAGAGATGAAGTCGGAGACGCAACGAGGTGGCCACGAGGACGGAGGGCGCGCCCAGGGGGTAGGGCGCGCCCCCTACCTCGTGGGCTACTCATAGCTCACCTGACCTAGTTCATTCGCCTATATATACTCTTATACCCGGAGAACATCCAGGAGAGCCGCAAAACTACTTTTCCACCGCCGCAACCTTCTGTACCCGTGAGATCCCATCTAAGGGCCTTTTCCGGCGTCCTGCCGGAGGGGGATTCGATCACAGAGAGATTCTTCATCAGCACCATTGCCTATCCGATGATGCGTGAGTAGTTTACCATGGGTCCATAGCTAGTAGCTAGATGACTTCTTCTCTCTCTTTGATTCTCAATACCATGTTCTCCTCGATGTTCTTGGAGATCTATTCGATGTAATACTCTTTTGCTGTGTGTTTGCCGAGATCCGATGAATTGTGGATTTATGATCAGATTATCTATGAATATTATTTTGTTCTTCTCTGAATTCTTATATGCATGATTTGATATCTTTGCAAGTCTCTTCGAGTTATCGGTTTAGTTTGGACTACTAGATTAATCTTTCATGCAATGGGAGAAGTGCTTAGCTTTGGGTTCAATCTTGCGGTGTCCTTTCCCAGTGACAGTAGGGGCATCAAGGCACGTATTGTATTGTTGCCATCGAGGATAAAAGGATGGGGTTTACATCATATTGCTTGAGTTAATTCCTCTACATCATGTCATCTTACTTAATGCGTTACCCCGTTCTTTATGAACTTAATACTCTAGATGCATGTTGGATAGCGGTTGATGTGTGGGGTAATAGTAGTAGACGCAGAATCGTTCCGGTCTACTTGACACGGACGTGATGCCTATGTTCATGATCATTGCCTTACATATCATCATAACTATGCGCTTTTCTATCAATTGCTAGGCAGTAATTTGTTCACCCACCATAATAGTTGCTATCTTGAGAGAAGCCACTAATGAAACCTATGGCCCCCGGGTCTCTTTTCCATAATATTGAATCTCTTTTACATCTTACTAGTTTCCGATCTACTATTTTGCACTCTTTTACTTTCCAATCTATAAACCAAAAATACCAAAAATATTTACTTTACCTGTTTATCTATCTCTATCAGATCTCACTTTTGCAAGTGACCATGAAGGGATTGACAACCCCTTTATCGCGCTGGGTGCAAGTTGTTGATTGTTTGTGCAGGTATTCGGTGACTTGTGCGTTGTCTCCTACTGGATTGATACCTTGGTTCTCAAAACTGAGGGAAATACTTACGCTACTTTGCTGCATCACCCTTTCCTCTTCAAGGGAAAACCAACGCAAGCTCAAGAGGTAGCAAGAAGGATTTCTGGCGTCGTTGTCGGGGAGATCTACGTCAAGTCAAGCCATATCAAGTACCCATCATAAACTCTTCTCCCTTGCATTACATTATTCGCCATTCGCCTCTCGTTTTCCTCTCCTTCACTTCTAAAACAATTTTTGAAAACCTCTGGCTTTTCTTCGCCTCTCTTCCGTTCCTCTATTTTTGCTTGCTTCTTGTGTGCTTGTGTGTTGGATTGACTGCTTTGTCATGATGGTTCAAGATAATACTAAATTATGTGACTTTTCCAATGCCAACAACATTGATTTTATTAGCACTCCGATTGCTCCTACTACTAATGTTGAATCTTGTGAAATTAATGCCGCTTTGTTGAATCTTGTTATGAAAGATCAATTTTCTGGCCTTCCTAGTGAAGATGTCGCATCCCATCTAAACAATTTTGTAGATTTGAGTGATATGTCAAAGAAGAAAGATGTGGATAATGATATTGTTAAATTGAAGTTATTTTCGTTTTCGCTTAGAGATCGTGCTAAAACTTGCTTTTTCATCTTCGCCCAAAAATAGTATTGATTCGTGGAATAAGTGTAAAGATGCTTTCATCCGCTAAGATCATCTCCATTAGGAACGATATTATGAATTTTAAGCAACTTGATCATGAGCATGTTGCAAAATCTTGGGAGAGGATGAAATTGATGATTCCCTACACATGGTTTGAATTTGTGGATGATTATACAAAAAATTTATGCCGGATTGAATTTTGCTTTTAGAAATCTTTTAGATTCGGCCGCGGGATGCACTTTTTTTGGAAATCACTTTAGGGGAGGCTACTAAGCTCCTAGTTTTGGATTTCAAGGCATTTAATTATGATATTTTTTCTTTAATAGATTGTATTTCCTTGTTGCAATCCGTGTTAAATTCTCCTCATGCTTATAATCAAAACAAAGCCTTTACTAAATATATCATTGATGCTATGATGCAATTTTTGAAGAAAAGCTTGAACTAGAAGTTTCTATCCCTAGAAAATCTATGATGAGTGCGAACCTACTATTAAGATTCAGATTAAAGATTATGAATGCTATGCTTTGTTTGATTTGGGTGCTAGTGTTTCCACGATTCGAAAAACTTTGTGTGATGTGTTAGGTTTCTGTGAATTTGATGATTGTTCTTTAAATGTGCATCTTGCGGATTCCACTATTAAGAAACCTACGGGATGGATTAATGATGTTCTTATTGTTGTAAATAGGAATTGTGTGCCCGTAGATTTCATTGTTCTTGATATAGATTGCAATCCTACATGCCCTATTATTCTTGGTAGACCTTTCCTTAGAACGATAGGTGCAATTATTGATATGAAAAAGGAAACATTAGATTCCAATTTCTGTTAAGCAAAGGCATGGACCACTTTTCTAGGAAGAAAATTAAATTGCCTTATGAATTTATTATGATAGCCACTTATGGATTGCATACCAAAGATGGCAATACCAAAATCTATTTGTGTTTTTATGCTTAGCTAAGGGCGTTAAACGATAGCGCTTGTTGGGAGACAACCCAATATTATTTTTGTTCTTTGCTTCTTCATCCTGTTTAGTTATAAATAATTCATCTAGACTATGGTTAAATGTGGTTTCATGTTTTAATTAGTGTTTGTGCCAAGTAGAACCTTCGGGAAGACTTGGGTGAAAGTTGATTTGATCTTACTGAAAAACAGAAACTTTTGCGCTCACGAGATTATTTGTCATGTTTAACACAAGACAGCTTTTGAGTTGACTCTTTTTGAATCAGATTAATTGAAAAATTCCTCACGTCCACCAATTTACTTCAGAATTTTGGAGTTACAGAAGTATACGAGAGTTACAGATTACTAGAGACTGTTCTGTTTTTGACAGATTCTGTTTTTCGCATGTTGTTTGCTTATTTTGGTGCATCTATGGGTAGTATGGAGGGTATGAACCATGGGGAAGTTGGAATACAGTAGACATTACAGTAATATAAATAAAGAATGAGTTTGCAACAGTACCTTATAGTGGTGATTTATTTTCTTATACTAACGGAGCTCATCAGATTTTCTGTCGAGTTTTGTGTTGTGAAGTTCTCAAATTTTGGGTAAGGATTTGATGGACTATGAAATAAGGAGTGGCTAGAGCCTAAGCCTGGGGATGCCCAAGGCACCCCAATATTAAAGGACAGCCAAAATCCTAAGCTTGGGTATGCCTCGGAAGGCATCCCCTCTTTCGTCTTCGTCTATCAGTAAATTTACATGAGGCTATATTTTTATTCACCACATGATATGTGTTTTGATTGGAGCGTCTTGTATGATTTGAGTCTTTGATTTTTAGTTTACCACAATTATCCTTGCTATAAACAACTTTTGGGAGAGACGTGCATGAATTGTGATTTATTAGAATACTCTATGTGCTTCACTTATATCTTTTGAGCTAGGCAATATTGCTCTAGTGCTTCACTTATATCTTTTTAGAGCACGGTGGTGGCATTATTTTATAGAAAATTGTTGAAGTCTCATGCTTCACTTATATCATTTTGAGATTCTTTTAGAACAACATGGTAATTATCTTGGGTTATAAAACTAGTCCTAATATGATGGGCATCCAAGATCGATATAATAAAAACTGTCATATGAAGTGCATTGAATACTATGAGAAGTTTGATTCTTTATGATTGTTTTGTGATATGAAGATGGTGATATTAGAGTCATGCTAGTGGAGTAATTGTGAATATGAGAGATACTTGTGTTAAAGTTTGTGATTCCCGTAGCATGCACGTATGGTGAACCGTTATGTGATGAAGTTGGAGCATGATTTATTTTTTGATTGTCTTCCTTATGTGTGGAGGTGGGATCGCGCGATGGTCAACTCCTACCAACCCTTCCCCTAGGAGTATGCGCGTAGTGCTTGGTTTTGATGACTTATAGGTTTTTGCAGTAAGTATGTGAGTTCATTATGACTAATCTTGAGTCCATGGATTATTGCTACGTCTTGAGCTTGCATTGGTTTTCCTTGAAGAGGAAAGGGTGATGCAACAATAGTTGCGTACGTATTTCACTCAGTTTTTGAGAACCAAGGTATCAATCCAGTAGGAGGCTCCTCAAAAGTCCCATGCACCTACACAAACAAACAAGAACTTGCAACCAACACAATAAAGGGGTTGTCAATCCCTTCACCGCCACCTGCAAAAGTGATATCTGATAAAGATAATATGATAAGATAAATATATTTTTGGTATTTTAAATATAGATTGGAAAAGTAAAGATGCAAATAAAAGTAGATTGAAAGCTTATATGATAGGAGATAGACCCGGGGGGCATAGGTTTCACTAGTGGCTTCTCTCAAGATAGCATAATTATTATGGTGGGTGAACAAATTACTGTCGAGCAATTGATAGAAAAGTGAATAATTATGAGATTATCTAGGCATGATCATGTATATAGGCATCACGTCCGTGACAAGTAGACCGACTCCTGCCTGCATCTACTACTATTACTCCACACATCGACCGCTATCCAGCATGCATCTAGAGTATTACACTACTAGGGAAAAGCCTATACACAGAATCTTAGCAGCAGCGCTGCTCAAAAAGGAGCGCTGCTGCTAATTAGTAGTAGCGCGGGTGAGGAAACCGCGCTACTGACAAGTGTTTAGCAGTAGCGCGCTCTGTGTAACACGTGCTGCTACAAATATCGACCGACAGTGCCCCCTCACCTCCATTTAGTAGCAGCGCGGTATCGATAGCCGCGCTACTGCTAAAGCTGTAGTAGTAGCGCGGTTTTTCTGAGCTCGCTGCTGCTAATTTTCAAATTGGACACACTTTTTGTCCCGGTTAGCAGTAGTGCTTCTGACGAAAGCGCGCTGCTGCTACTTCCTTATCAGAAACGCGTTTTATATCCCGCGGTACTGCTAATCCGCACCAAACCACCACCTTTTCCCCACCGTATCCCCCTCCCCCTCCTCTCTTCCCTTTCCCCTACCTCCCACATGCTCCCACTCTCACTCTTCTTCTTCCTCAATACTTCTCCCCCATTACTCTCTCTCTTCTATCTACCTTTCTCTCTCTTCATTACTCCTACCTAACTACACCACCTCCATTAATGCATCTCCTTTCTCTTTTTCCTTCCCCTCCACTAGTTGAAGTTGTCTCCTCCCAAATTAGGTAGCTAGGTAGATGTAGGATTTAGTTAAGTGACCTATTTTCCCCCTAACTAGATCTATGTTTGTCAAGAAGTGCTTTGTGCACTTTTGATCTCCCTACAACATCATCTCCACCGTGTGCTCGATCTCGAGATAGGTGATGAAAATGTCATGCTTTTGCAAAATGGAAATATGTTTATGTGTGTGTGATATGTTCGTGGAAATTGTGTGTGTGGCATGAGTTGACGCCAAATTGTGCTTTTGAGTTGCCTATGTTTTGCCGAAATGTCGAGTTATTTCCGTTTCGGCGAATTCCGGGCAAACTCTAGATCCATATATGTCCTATTTTTAGGGAAGGTCATGCCGAATTTTTGTATGACTTTGATGCATGCACGCATTTTTATAATCAATTTGTTTATTATTACCGTGCAGAGTTGACGATGGTTAGTGGAACGATGGTGGACAGGTGGTTGCGGTCGGCGGTGCAGGATATGAAAGAAAATAACCGGACAGAGGTTTTATGTCCGTGTCGAAAATGCAAAGGAATAGTTTGGCTCGACCCCTATGACGATGGTCGTGTCGAAGCGCACCTGCTCATGATTGGTTTCATGGATGGCTATACTCGGTGGATAACTGAAGATGAGGATGACGATGTTGAGGATGCCGACGGGGCAGGCAATGATGACACGAGGCAAGACGAAGAGATGATCGATAATGGCGGCGGGGAAGAGGCCGGACATGACGGCGGAGAAGGGGACGAACATGGCGGAGGAGAAGGGGCCGGACATGGCGGCGGAGAGAACGACATGGACTCTATGCAGCAGAGTTCGTCGGTACTAAGTTCAATCGTGCTGGACCCTCATGTTCAAGCATTGCTTCACAAGGAGACGAGTACTGAGAGAGCTGCTTCTAGAGAGGAGGCTAAGCTGGAGCAACTGGTGGTAGACTCAAACACTCCATTGTATGATGGTTGCAATACTGAGGTGACCCGCTTAAGTTTCACGCTCCAACTCTTGAAGACGAAGGCTAAAACCAAATGGACCGACACTAGCCTCGATTGGCATCTCAAGTACCTAAAGGATGTTCTTTCCGCGGGTAATCTATGTCCTACTAGTGTTGATGAGGCCAAGAAGATCGTGTGCCCTCTTGATCTGCCACACGTTAGATACCATGCATGCATCAACGATTGCATAATTTATCGGAAGGAGCACGCGGAAAAAACAAGTTGTCCGGTGTGCAATGCTTCTTGATACAAGAAGGCCGGGAAGAAATGTCCCCAGAAAGTTGTATGGTACTTACCGATCACTCCCCGTCTCCAGAGGTATCTTGAAAATCCCAAGGAAGCAAAGCTAATGCGCTGGCACGCAGAGAGGAAGAAGCCCGACGATGGAGATGATCCGAAGCTGAGACACGTGAAGGATGTAAGCCAGTGGAGAGCGTTGAACAACTTCTATCGGTATTTTGAATGTGATGCAAGGAACATCGCGCTCGGCGCGTGTACCGATGGCATGAATCCGTTTGGCAACCAGAACACCAACCATAGCACATGGCCCGTGTTTGTATGGATGTACAACCTCCCCCCTGGTTGTGTATGAAATCGAAGTACATTCACATGAGCATGCTTATTCAAGGGCCGAAACAACTAGGAAATAATATTAATTTGTCTCTGGGGCTACTTCAAGAGGAGTTAGACACGTTATGGAAAACACCGGCCAAGACATGGGACGCCAGCAAAGGCGAGTATTTCAACATGAGAGCCGCGCTGATCACGACAGTGCAGGACTATCTCGGTTACGGATATGTGGCAGGCCAGGTGTGCCATGGATATTGCGGATGCACGTGGCGCATGGATGATACGACGTCTGAGCAGCTAACGTCAAGGAAAGATGGCGGGTCTGGGAAAATCGTGTACATGGGGCATCGAAGATGGCTTGAACAGGATGACCCGTGGAGAAACCGTGGAGATCTATTCAATGGTCACGCTGAGCATCGAGAACCTCCACGTAAGCGGAGCGGTGCCGAAATCGATGAGCTGTTGAAAAACTGGAAGGAGTGCCCCGCTCCGGGAAAGACGATGAGAAAGGCGTCGGACCCGCTGCTGAAGGTATGGAAGACGAGGTCTGTGTTCTGGGACTTGGAGTACTGGCACAAACTCGATACACCTCATTGCCTTGATCAAATGCATATCTGTAAGAATGACCTTGAGAGCTTGCTCGCAACACTGATAAACATGCCGGATAAGACCAAGGATGGGCCGAAGGCAAGAAAAGACTTGCAAGATTTGAAAATCAGGGAAGATCTGCACATGCCGCCCCGTAAAATGTCAGACGAGACAGAGACGAAGATAGAGGCACGGGAGAAGAAGGGCAAGAAAAGAAAGAAAGAGGATTATTGCCCCCCTTCTTGCTTCACCTTAAGTCAGGCTGAGATCAATGCCTTCTTTAAGTGCCTTACTGGAGTCAAAGTTAGTTCCGATTACTGTGGCAAGATAAGTAGATATCTAGACACGGAGAAGAAAAGGTTTAGCGGGATGAAGTCTCATGACTGTCATGTGATGATGATGCAGATACTACCCGTTGCCCTTAGAGGGATAATGGACAAGCACGTCCGTGACACGCTTATTGGTCTCTGCAACTTTTTCAACGTCATCTCTCGAAAGTCGATCGGTGTGAAGCAGCTCCGAAGGCTACAGGAAGAGATAGTTGTGATACTGAATGAGCTTGAGATGTACTTCCCGCCCGCGTTCTTTGACGTGATGGTGCATCTGTGTGTCCATATTGTGGATGACATAATAGACCTGGGGCCGTCATTCCTGCACGACATGATGCCGTTTGAGAGGATGAATGGGATCATCAAAGGATTCATTCGTAACATGTCCCGTCCGGATGGAAGCATCGTCCAGGGCTATTTGACAAAAGAGTGCATCTCTTTCTGTGAGAATTTTCTATATGGCGCAGACCAGCCGCCTGGTGTTAGTATTGGATTGCCATTAACAAGCACGATGGGAGGCTCGAAGGAGATGGTCACTGCAACGGTTGCAGGGAACTGCACGTGGCATACTCAGATCGACGAAGTGACTTTGACAGAGCAAACTTGGTAGTGCTACAACACCTAGACGAGGTAGATCCTTTCGTGGCAGTGCACAAAGAAATTATCGCAAAGAAGTATCGTGACCGGGGAGTATGCAGGACGAACGCCGAAGTTACTAGAGAGCACAACTCCACTTTCCTGCATTGGTTCAAAGAGCATATTATTGCTAATCCCCTGGAGGAGGGCTCTAAGGACGGATTGCTCATATACGCCTTAGCACATGGCCCCTCGCCCAACCTCATAACCTATCAGGCATATGATATCAGCGGATACACGTTCTACACGGAGGCCAAAGATATGGACAGTGATGATCAGAACTCAGGGGTTATGATGGAATGCATGGCCGTCAGCGACAACATCGCAACTGAACAATTTTATGGACGGGTCGAGGAGATCTGGGAGCTTGACTACTCTGGACTACACAACACGACGATGTTCCGTGTCAGGTGGGCAAAGAATGTCGAAAGAGAAAACCGAATTTTCACTACCATGAGTATACCCGACGCCAAGAGCGCTACCGTGAACGCTATCACAAAAAACGAGCCATGGGTACATGCTAAGCACGTGACACAATGCTTCTTCATAACCGACCCATGCAATCCCAGTCGTGTTGTCTTGAGGAGGGGCAAAAGGAACATCATTGGAATGGATGGAGTCGCCAACGAGGAAGACTATGATCAGTACGGCAACCCAATGAGGGAAGATGACGATGATGATGAAGTATACGTCAAAAGAAGAATCAATACTACATTACCTAAGAAAAATCATACTCCATGGAAAAGGCAAAGTCACAATGAGGGGATCAATTATTCTTCGACGAACAAGAAGGGAAAGAAGCTGACTCAAAAACGAAAACGTCAGCGCTGAGGAACCGTATGTTATCGGTCAAATGATGTAATATATATATATATATATATATATATATATATATATATATATATATATATATATATATATGTTCCTATTTTGTGTACACACTTAGCCATTATTATGCATGGGTCCAATGATGTAATATATATGTTCCTATTTTGCATACATATTTAACTGTCAGATGATGCAATATATATCGCCCTCCCTTCGTTCACTGCTCTCTGGAAATAAAAGTGGGA
>NC_041381.1:55552372-55563115 GCF_002162155.2 Triticum dicoccoides | reverse complement strand
GCCGGCGCTCGCCCCCTACCCCGGCGCCGGCGCTCGCCCCCGACCCACGCGCTCACCCCCGACCGCGCCGCGCTCGCCCCTGACCCGTCGGCCCTCGATTAATTAGGTTATCTATTTAGTTATGAATTTAGCTAGGTTTCAAAATTAGCCGAATTTATATGCAAATTTGAACTGGACATGTGATATGTGGATATGTCATGTTTGGAAAATGATCCGAGTGGCCTATGTTACGCCGGAATGTTGATTTATTTCAGTTCCGGTGAATTTCAGGCGCTCGATATGTCCATTTTTTTAGCAAAGGTCATGCCGAAATTTCCCGTGAATAAAGGCATGATTTGTGCTACATAGTTGGCATATCGAGTGCTGGCACATAGATTTCTTTTTATGTCATTTCTCATTTATTCATACTTTTAGAAATAAATGAGGACACTTAATCATAGGAAACATGTCGAACAACGAAGAAACTGGGCCTTCTGACCAAGATGCGGACGAGATGGATTATGAGGGTGAACAAGAGTACCTTGACTATTTGACTGCTAAGCAAGGTTTGCAGGTTGGCCTTGATGATGGTACTGACGCCGACATCGACACCGACGGCGCCGGCACCAAGACCGGTGGGGAAGGTACCAGCGGGGAAGATACCGGCGGGGAAGGTACTGGCCCCGATGCCGCTACCGAAAAGAGGAAGCATAAGAAGCAGAGGATACGAAAACCTAACAAACTAGGGACTGGACGACTTGTGATCACAAAGATGGCACTTGGCAAGTTTGAGCCGTTAGAGCCGGAAGAACCTCGCAAGTGCTATGGTAAGCAAGTAGGATGCATCCTACGGGAATGCGCGAGCATCAACGATGATGAATTAAGGAGTAAAGAACATTTGACGCAGTAGCTCCTAACGAAGTTGCACAAGAGATTCAAGTTCCCCGACCGGGATAATAACATAGAACAACCGTGGGATGATCCGAAGATGAAAAAGATTAACAATCACGCCATGGGCATGTTCAGCAATGATTTGGCCTCCTGGAAAGGGAGGGTGAAACGAGCTATTGAGGCTGATGAACCCTTGTCCAAGATTCTTTTGGAAAATCCGACACTTACGGAAGAGGAGTTCGAAAAGTTCAAGGACACTTGCGCCACTGAGGCAGCCAAGGCTAAGGCTGCGAAATTCAAGAGCCTTCAGCAAAGGAACACGGGGAAGCATCGCCTCGGAAGCCGTGGCTACCTCGGTAAAAGGCCCATATGGGATAAGGAGGACGCGGAACGTGAAGCCGCGGGTCTCCCAGACCCCTTCGCGAAGTTCACCAACCCTTGGAGTGTGACTTCATCAGGGCCCGCTACAAGTGGGTGAAGGAGAAAAAAGTTTTTTACACGGACAAGATCACGAGGAAATTGATTAGACTACTGGAGAAGCAACACCGGCTTGTACCCGAAAGCCCTACTTCTCCGATGAGGCCCAAGTGGGACACCCCTCTCAACCGGGCCTTGAACGAACTTAAGGGACTCCCTTTGGGCCGGCGGCCGCAATATGGTCGTGTGCACGGCGCTGGAGACGGCGCCACGTGGAAACTGTTTTACGACGAGGGCCCGGAGGCCAAGAAGCAGAAAAAGAAGTTTAGTCAGACGGAGATCGACGCGAAGGTGAAGCTTGCGGTTGAGAAAAAAACAGCTGAGGACGCGAAAAACACAGCCGAGGACAAATATGAGTTGCTACAGCAGGCAGTCAATGCAGCTGTAACTGCCTGCAGAAATGATTTCGCTACTAACTTGGTTTTGCGCATAAAACTAACTTCTCCTGCATCCATGTCCCAAAACAAAGCAAGAAGGATGGATTCTACATCGTCCATCTCATGATTCAGTTCAACACGGATCACCAAAAGCTTCGCATGAGAAGCAGAAATGATGATCATATCCACAAGTGGCTAGAATCTCATGGAGAAGCGGATTATAAACTTAGAGATGACTTCTTTCACATCCAAAGCGACATTGCGACGATCATCATGAAAGAAGTCGTCGATGAGAAGGGGATGTTCCACCACGGCCCTATATCGCGAGCTGACGTCCGAACTCGCATAGGCATGCAACGTCTAGACCTCACGCCGTTCAAGAAGCTAGGGTTCATCCTCGATGATATGGAAGGATGGAACTTCTAGTGATTTATGATGCCGATGATGATGATATGTGTCGGTTGAACTTGTATACTGTTTGTAGCGATGAAACTTTGTGATGTCCACGATCCCTGCCGAACTTGCGTAACGCTACTTTGTTAGTTTGCGTACGATGACCTGCGTACCTCTAGTTAATTAATTTGCGTATTGTATGTTGCATCTAGTTGCTAACCCTTTCTTTTTCGGTGTTGCTCTAGTATATTTTGTTGCATATATATGATTGTACATCCTCTTCATGAACATGCATCTCTAACAGGTACCTAGTTTCTTGATGGCGAGATGGAATTGCTATGTCGTGTACAAAGGGAAGGTTACGGGGGTGTACAACAAGTGGCATGAGTGTCAGGCGCAAGTGAATGGGTTCACGGGCGCCGGCCATAAAGGCTTCAAAAGCAGACAAGAAGGAGAAGCTAGTTACTTGAGGTTCACGCTAGCGCGAGAGAGGACTCGTAACCGCCACCTCATGTACTGCATAGTTCCGCTCTCACTCATAGTGATAGCTCTTCTTGCGTATACCTTTGTTTAGATGGATGACGTTGTTGTAGTTGCAAGTATTCGAGACTTGCATGTATCACTATTTTCGAGATGATGACAAGATACCACTTTGTGTTGGATGATGATTATGATGAGACTATTTGTATGTATATGCCACGATTACATTTGTGGTCTCGCAGGCTATTGTATGTGTATCATGATGACATTTCTATGTGCTAAAGATTCTTCTATAAAGCCTGTTCAAATACAAAACAAATATGCCAAAAAAACAAAAAATACTTAAATTAGCAGTAGCGAGTGTATAAAAGTTAGCAGCAGCGCAACGATAGCAGTAGCGTGTCATTGGAAAGCGCGCTAGAGCTACTAGCAGTAGCGAGCTTCCGCTAACCGCGCTGCTGCTATACTTGTGTAGCAGTAGCGCCGGTGAGCACGCGCTACTGCTATGTGTTAGCTGTAGCGCCTTATTAGTAGCGCCGCTACCCGCACTACCGATACACCTAAAACCCGCGCTGCTGCTAGCCTTTTCCCTAGTAGTGTTAAGTTCATAAAGAATAGAGTAACGCATTAAGAAAGATGACATGATGTAGAGGGATAAACTCATGCAATATGATATAAACCCCATCTTTTTTTCCTCGATGGCAACAATACAATACGTGCCTTGCTGCCCCTGCTGTCACTGGGAAAGGTCACCGCAAGATTGAACCCCAAAGCTAAGCACTTCTCCCATTGCAAGAAAGATCAATCTAGTAGGCCAAACCAAACTGATAATTCGAAGAGACTTGAAAAGATAACTTAATCACACATAAAAGAATTCAGAGGAGATTCAAATATTTCTCATAGATAAACTTGATCATAATCCCATAATTCATCGGATCTCGACAAACACACCGCAAAAAGAGTTACATCGAATAGATCTCCAAGAAGATCAAGGAGAACTTTGTATTGAGATTCAAAGAGAGATAGGAACCCATCTAGATAATAACTATGGACCCAAAGGTCTGTGGTAAACTACTCACAACTCATCGGAGAGGCCTTGGAGATGATGTAGAGGCCCTCCGTGATCGATTCCCCCTCCGGCGGAGCACCGACGAAGGCTCCAAGATGGGATCTCACGGATACAGAAGGTTATGGCGGTGGAAATAGTTTTTTGTGGTCGCTTTTGATGTTTTCGGGGTACATGGCTATATGTAGGAGGAAAAAGTACGTCGGTGGACGCGCAAGGGGCCCATGAGGGTGTGGGGCGCGCCGGGCACCCTTGTGGCCGCCTTGCTTGTTTCTTGACTTCCACTCCAAGTCCTCTGGATCACGTTTGTTCCAAAGATATCGCTCCCAAAGGTTTCATTCCGTTCGGACTCCGTTTGATATTCCTTTTCTTCGAAACACTAAAATAGGGGGGAAACACCAATTCGGGCTGGGCCTCCGGTTAGTAGGTTAGTCCCAAAAATGATATAAAAGTGTAAAGTAAAGCCTATAAACATCCAAAACGGGTAATATAATAGCATGGAACAATCAAAAATTATAGATACGTTGGAGACGTATCAAGCATCCCCAAGCTTAATTCATGCTCGTCCTCGAGTTGGTAAATGATAAAAACAGAATTTTTGATGTTGAATTCTACCTAGCATAATTCTCAATGTAATTTTCTTTATTGTGGCATGATTGTTCAGATCCAAATGATTTAAGATAAAAGCTTATAAAACATAAAAATAATAATACTTGAAGCATACTAACAAATAATCATGTCTTATCAAAATAGCATAGCCAAAGAAAGCTTATCCAACAAAATCATATAGTTAGGCCATGCTTCATTTTCATTACACAAAATACTCCCATCATGCACAACCCCGATGACGAGCCGGGCAATTGGTTCATACTTTTTGACGCGCTTCAGCCTCGCAATACATGAGCGCAAGCCATGGACATAGCACTATGGTGGTATATGGTGGTGGTTGTGAAGACAAAAAGTGAGAAGATAGTCTCACATAAACTAGGCGTATCAACGGGCTATGGAGATGCCCATTAATAGATATTAATGTGAGTGAGTAGGGATTGCCATGCAACAGATGCACTAGAGCTATAAATATATGAAAGCTCAACAAAAGAAACTATGCGGGTGTGCATCTAACTTGCTTGCTCACAAAGACCTAGGGCGTTTTTTGAGGAAGCCCATCATTGGAATATACAAGCCAAGTTCTATAATGAAAAATTCCCACTAGTATATGAAAGTGACAACATAGGAGACTCTCTAGCATGAAGATCATGGTGCTTCTTTGAAGCACAAGTGTGGAAAAGAGATAGTAGCATTGTCCCTTCTCTATTTTCTCTCTTTTCATTTTTCTCATTTTTTTTCTTTTTACTTTTTTTATTTGGTGGGCTTCTTTCGCCTCTTTTTATGGGCTTCTTTGGCCTCTTTTATTTTTATAAAGTCCAAAGTCTCATCCCGACTTGTGGGGGAATCATAGTCCTCATCATCCTTTCCTCACTTGGGACAATGCTCTAATAATGAAGATCATCACACTTTTATTGATTTACAACTCAAGAATTACAACTCAATACTTAGAACAAAATATGACTCTATGTGAATGCCTCCGGCGGTGTACCGGGATATGCAATGAATCAAAAGTGACATGTATAAAAAATTAGGAAGGTGGCCTTGCCACAAATATGATGTCAACTACATGATCACACAAAGAGCAATACGACAATGATGGATGTGTCATAATAAACGGAAGGGTGGAAAGTTGCATGGCAATATATCTCGGAATGTCTATGGAAATGCCATAATAGGTAGGTATGGTGGCTGTTTTGAGGAAGGTAGATAATGGGTGCAAGATACCGGCGAAAGTTGCACGGCATACTAAAGGCTAGCAAAGTGGAAGGGTAAGTGTGCGTATATCCATGGACTCACATTAGTCATAAAGAACTCATATACTTATTGGAAAAGTTTATTAGCCCTCGAAGCAAAGTACTAGTATGCATGCCCCTAGAGGGATAGGTTGGTAGGAAAAGACCATCGCTCGTCCCCTACTGCCACTCATAAGGAAGACAATCAAAAGAGAGCCCCATGCAACAAATTTGTCACACAACTTTTACCATACGTGCATGCTACGGGACTTGCCAACTTCAACACAAGTATTTCTCAATTTCATAATTACCCAACTAGCATGACTCTAGCATTAGCACCTTTATATCTCAAAACAATTATCAAGCATCAAATTGATCATAGTTTTTAATGCACTTTCTATGATAGTTTTTATTATACCCAACTTGGATGCTCATCATTCTAGGACCAAATTTATGACCATAGCAAATAGCATGTTGTTCTAAAGAACTCTCAAAATGATATAAGTGAAGCATGAGAGATCAACAATTTCTTCAAAATAAAGCCACCGCCGTGCTCTAAAAAATATAAGTGAAGCACATAGAGTATTCTAATAAATTCCAATCAAGTGGGTTTCTCCAAAAAGGTGTGTACAGCAAGGATGATTGTGGTAAACTAAAAAACAAAGACTAATATTATACAAGACGCTCCAAGCAAAACACATATCATCTGGCGAATAAAAATATAGCTCCAAGTAAAGTTACCGATAGACGAAGACGAAAGAGGGGATGCCTTCCGGGGCATCCCGAAGCTTAGGCTTTTGGTTATACTTGAATATATTGGGGTGCCATGGGCATCCCCAAGCTTAGGCTCTTGCCACTCCTTATTCCATAGTCCATCAAATCTTTACCCAAAACTTGAAAACTTCACAACACAAAACTCAACAGGAAATCTCATAAGCTCCGTTAGTGCAAGAAAGAAAAACCACCACATAAGGTACTGTAATGAACTCATTATTTATTTATATTGGTGTTAAACCTACTGTATTCCAACTTCTGTATGGTTCATACCCCTACATACTAGCCATAGATGCATCAAAATAAGCAAACAACACACGAAAAGCAGAATCTGTCAAAAACAGAACAGTCTATAGAAATCTGTAACTTTCGAACACTTCTGGAACTCGAAAAATCCTACCAAAATAGGACGTCCTAGGCAATTTGTCTATTGATCTACAGCAAAACGAATCAATGCAAAATCATGTTTCTGTGATTTATTGAATGTTTTCTCTTGAGCGCAAAGTTTCTGTTTTTCAGCAGAATCAAATTAACTATTACCATAGGTTATCCTATGGGTTCTACTTGGAACAAACACTAATTAAAACATGAAAACACATCTAAACATAAGGTACATGAAACATTTATTGAATAACATCAAGGAAAAATATTGGGTTGTCTCCCAACAAGCGCTTTTCTTTAAAGCCTTTTAGCTAGGCATTGAGATTTCAATGATGCTCACATGAAAGACAAGATTTGAAGCGCAAAGAGAGCATCATGAAACACGTGACAAAACACATCTAAGTCTAACATACTTCCTATGCATAGGCATATTATAAGCAAACAAATTTTTAAGGCAAGCAAAAACTAGGATATGCAAGGAAGAAGAAAGAGATGATAGCAATCTCAACATGACGAGAGGTAATTTAGTAAGATAAAAATTTCTACGACCATATTTTCCTCTCTCATAATAATTACATGTAGGATCATAAGCAAGTTCAAAAATATATCTATCACAAAACATATTCTCAACACGATCCACATGCATGCAAAGTTGACACTCTTCCAAGATAGTGGGATTTACATTAACTAAAGTCATGACCTCTCCAAACCCACTTTTATCAAAAAAGATTGAACATACTACAAATATGTGGGATCTAAAGTTGACACTCTTCCAAACCCACTTTCAATATTATTGAAAACACTATTATCAATCTCATATTCATCATGGGGATTAAATAAATTTTCAAGATAAGAAGAATCACCCCAATAATGATCATTGCAACAAGTAATAGGCTGTGACGCCCCCGATTCAATCGTACACTAATCATGCACGCAAATGTGTACGATCAAGATCAGGGACTCACGGGAAGATATCACAACACAACTCTAAAACATAAATAAGTCATACAAGCATCATAATACAAGCCAGGGGCCTCGAGGGCTCGAATACAAGTGCTCGATCATAGACGAGTCAGCGGAAGCAAAAATATCTGAGTACAGACATAAGTTAAACAAGTTTGCCATAAGATGGCTAGCACAAACTAGCATACAATCGAAAGAGGCGCATGCCTCCTGCCTGGGATCCTCCTAACTATTCCTGGTCGTCGTCAGCGGGCTGCACGTAGTAGTAGGCACCTCCAGGTAGTAGGAGTCGTCGTCAAAGGTGGCGTCTGGCTCCTGGGCTCCAGCATCTGGTTGTGGCAACCAGGTAGAAGGGAAAGGGGGAAAAGGGGGAGAAAAGCAACCGTGAGTACTCATCCAAAGTACTCGCAAGCAAGGAGCTACACTACATATGCATGGGTATATGTGTAAAGGGCCATATCAGTGGACTGAACTACAGAATGCCAGAATAAGAGGGGGATAACTAATCCTGTCGAAGACTACGCTTCTAGCAGCCTCCGTCTTGTAGCACGTAGAAGAGAGTAGATTGAAGTCCTCCAAGTAGCATCGCATAGCATAATCCTACCCGGCGATCCTCTTCTCGTCGCCCTGTTAGAGAGCGATCACCGGGTTGTATCTGGCACTTGGAAGGGTGTGTTTTATTAAGTATTCGGTTCTAGTTGTCATAAGGTCAAGGTACAACTCCAAGCCGTCCTGTTACCGAAGATCACGGCTATTCGAATAGATTAACTTCCCTGCAGGGGTGCACCACATAACCCAACATGCTCGATCCCATTCGGTCGGACACACTTTCCTGGGTCATGCCCGGCCTCGGAAGATCAACACGTCGCAGCCCCACCTAGGCCTAACAGAGAGGTCAGCACGCCGGTCTAACTCCTATGTCACAGGGGTCTGGGCCCATCGCCCATTGCACACCTGCATGTTGCGTGGGCGGCCGAAAGCACAACTAGCCCCCTTAATACAAGAGCAGGCTTACGTTCCAATCTGGCGCGCGCCGCTCAGTCGCTGACGTCTAGAAGGCTTCGGCTGATACCACGACGTCGAGTGCCCATATCTTTCCCGCGTAGTTGGTTAGTGCGTATAGGCCAGTGGCCAGACTCAGATCAAATACCAAGATCTCTTTAAGCGTGTTATTATAAAGCAACCGCGAACGCCGACCAGGGCCAGGCCCACCTCTCGCCTAGGTGGTCTCAACCTGCCCTATCGCTCCGCCACATAGTAACAGTCCGGGGCCATCGGGGACCCAGGCCCACCTCTATCGGGATGGAGCCACCTGTTCTTTCAGCCCCCTTATCTGAATCACTTGCGGGTACTCAACAAGCTGACCCGACTTTAGTCACCATCTGTAGTATGTATATATGTATAGTATATACCCGTGATCACCTCCCGAGTGATCACGGTCCAATAGTATAGCAAGGCAGACTGACAAGAATGTAGGGCCAATGATGATAAACTAGCATCATATACTAAGCATTTAGGATTGCGGGTAAGGTATTAATGACTGTAGCAACAATGACAGGCTATGCATTAGAATAGGATTAACGGAAAGCAGTAACATGCTACACTACTCTAATGCAAGCAGTATAGAGAAGAATAGGCGATATCTGGTGATCAAGTGGGGGCTTGCCTGGTTGCTCTGGCAAGGAAGGGTCGTCAACACCGTAGTCAAACTCGGGGTCGTGAGCAGCCTCGGGGTCTACCAGAAAGAAGTAACGGAGGAGGAACACAATAAATAACAGAGCAATCAAAGTATCACAAAGCGTAGCATGGCAATACGCGATGCAAGAGGTGACCTAACGTGGTATTAGGTGATACCGTCGAAGGGGGGAAACATCCAGGAAAGTATCCCCAGTGTTTGGCGTTCTCGGACAGACGAACCGGAGGGGGAAAGTTGCGTGTTTGCTATGCTAGGAAGGTGTGGCGAACGAACGGGTTGTTTATCCGAATTTGTCTCGTCGTTCTGAGCAACTTTCATGTTGAAAAAAATTTAATCCGAGTTGCGGCTTAAAAGTTACGATTTTCTAAAGATTTTATTAATTTCTGGAATTTAATTAATTATTTAATTAATTCGAAAATGAAATAATGACATCAGCATGATGTCATGCTGACGTCAGCAGTCAACAGAGTTGACTGGTCAACCTGACCAGTGGGTCCCACTGGTCAGTGACACATTTTAATTAAACTGATTAATTAAACTAATCATAATTAATGAGGAGATGGGCCCCTAATTAATTAACTAACAGTTAATTAGGTTAATCTAATTATGATAATTAACTTAATTAATTCATTATTTAATTAATTAATTTAATTATTCTTATCTATTTATTATTATTATTATTATTATTATTATTATTAACGTCCTGCGGGCTAGGCCCCACATGTCATTGCGGCAGGGGCTAACGGGCGCGCGGGCGACGGGTTTCGGGCACGGCGTCAACGGGCGAACCCGGGCGGCGCCGTCGGCGCGACGAGCGGCACCGGACGAGGACGAGCGAGGCACGGGGGTCGCTGGATGGGGACGCCGGCAGAAGGGCAGCGGCGGGCACGGGCGCTTGACTGGGGCGGACCCGAGCGCGCGAGGGGGCCGTGGCGGTGCGGCAGTAGCAGCCGTGGCAGGGGCGGCGTCGTGCGGGTGGACGGGGAGCTCCGGGAGAGGAGGACCCGCGGGCAACCAACATCAAGGAGCAGGGGGGCGTGGCCACACGCGGCGCGCGTGCGCGGCCGACGCGGTCAGGGCACGCGGCAGGGGGACCAGAGGGCGCGGTGATGCGGGGAAGAGAGGAGGAGGGGCAGAGGCTCACATCGAGCCTGTCGTTGTCCAATCGTGTGCTCGGGGGAGGGCCTGAGGTAGAGAGTGCCGTCGATGGAGTCCGGCGAGGTCCTCGGGCGGCTGCGCGGGCTCCGGGCGGCGGTGAATCGAGGACGAGGCAGCGGCGTATGGCGGGTTGGGCGCGGCGTCGGAGCTCGCAGATCGGGAGAAGGGGGAGGCGAGGAGGAGGCGTTCGGCGAGGCCCGGCGACGGGGCCGGAGCGGCACCAAGCGGCGGCGTACGGCGTCGGGGCCTCCTCCGGTTCCAGCCCCC
>NC_041381.1:55534663-55552088 GCF_002162155.2 Triticum dicoccoides | reverse complement strand
GGCCTGCTGGGTCGTGGCCCAGTGGGCCAGGGGGGGTTTGTGTTTCTTTTCCCTTTTTATTTATTTATTTATTTACTTTTCTGTTTTATTTTAGTTACCTTTTATTTTAGTTTCTGTAAAATATATACATAGCATCTAATTTAGTATTTCAGTTTAGTCCACCGTCACAAAATGTCTAGTCCCCAATTAATTTTAGTTTGATAATTTATTAATTAGTAAAGGCACTTAATTATTTGTTTTTATTACTGTTTTATTTATTTCAGTGCAATTAAATACTTTATAAAAATGTGGATTCTCCACCACAATTATTTATGCAATATTTAGCACATATAGAACATTTTAGTTTTAATGTTTGAAAACTTTTATTGTTTGCCTTGATTTTGAATTTGGAATTCGGACGGGATTGAATCATCGCGAGGTTTACGACAGTAAGAGTGGTGACGTGGCATCATTAGCAGAGTTTTACTGTAGCCTAATTATCCGGGCGTCACAATTCTCCTCCACTACAAGAAATCTCGTCCCGAGATTTAAGAGGGGGACTAAGGGGGAAAGATCTTGTTATGAAAGTTCTAATGAATCTTCTCAGTTTTGGTTGCTCTTCTCGAAGAGGTCGATCCATTACATTGGTGTCTTCAGTCCTTGGCTTCAACGCATCATGATGAAATTGTCATCCTTTCTTCAGGATCTCCATCGTTCTTGCGAAAGAATAAGGGGGGTATTCCGGGAGAACGAACCTCTACAAGGTTGACTATCTGGTCGATATCATTGGGGAAGGTGGCAGAACGTAACTCTCGAATTGAAACTTAAGAAAATATCGAGAGCAAAATAAGGAGGTATCATGGGAAGTTTTGAGTGGGCAGGCAATCGTTTGATGCCTGCAATAGGGCGTGAAAGGGGTTGAGATCAACGGGAATAAGTAATGTGTCTGATACCAGAATTGATGATCTCTCGGGAGGTGGCTCGTGAATTACTTACGAGGTCAAGCGCGAGGAATAACTTTGGAAACAGGGGGTGTACAGGAGAGTTAGGTTTCGATCCTGTGGAACTGTGGGTTATGGGCCCATCATGTGGGTTAAAAGTAGGAAGGGCGATGAAGTGTTGCAAGATCATGTAAGCAAGGCATGTCAGAGGATAGCCTATCAGTTATGTCGGCAACAACATCGGTACCAAGGGCGAGGGACGAAGAGAACCATTTTCCTTCTCGTAGAAACGAGGCGGACCAGTAGGCAAAGTTCTCGTCCGTCGGTGGTTACCGGAATGTCATCAACAAGAGTAACAGGGTCTTTCTGGAAGAATTGTACACCGAGGTGTTTACAAAAGAAGGAGAATATTACTGCTTAGATCCTATAGATCACAAGAAAGGTTAAACCAAACATTGGAAAGGAAAAGGTGATCTTCATATTAAGCATAAGAATGGAAAGGAAACTGTGTTTAATCACATATTTCAAGGGTATATCCTTCCCAAGGACAAGTACAGCATGATATCCATGACAGGATATAATGTAGAAAACTCTTTAGATAAGGTGAGAGAAATTTCATGACATTACCCATACAACGGTGTTAGGGTAATTGATAAGGAAATTTTAGCATTTGTGCTTCAAATGTTCTTACTGAAAATCGGAGTGCCACAGACATGCTTTGAGATAGCATTGACATGGTCTTCAAGCAAGGGTCAGACTTTGGATACACAAAGGATCCATCAGGAACAACTCATAGAATAAGTCTTATAATTTCCTCATGGAAGAATGGTTAACCTTGCCAAAATTGAACTATAACAATAGGTCCTTCGGCCAGGTGTGCTAGGCATGACATCACCTTACCGGGTCATATAAAGGCCAATGTTATATCTCTTGGAAATAAGTTCAATTCATCATATCTGACCCGAGATTTGGATGTGATTGGTGTCAGGATACCTCAGACTCATGATGCCTGAGAAGGAAGGGTGCAACTCAATTTGACGTGATGGAGTTGCAAGATTCTCGGGAAATAAACTATGGAAGCAAGTCCTGAATCATGAGTTCATCATTAAACCAAGGAGAGGGTGAGGAGGTGGCAGGATGAACTCAGCGACAATTCATTGGGATTTCCAAGAGATGGATTTCCACAATTAGGTGAATGGGATAACATTTTTCAGATCAAATGATATAATGAGGTATGCTCGAGGAAAACATACACAATTAAACATTGGTTGAAAGGTGCGCCCGAAATATGGGTTGGGTTGCACGACCAATGTCAGAATGGTGATTCAATAATCAATAGTCCAAGAATGAACGGCCGACCATTAACTTCAAAGCAATAGGATTGCTAGAAGGGCAGAATTCAAACAGCACCGTTCACTTGTTGGTACACCGGTTGGAATCAACACGACGACCAAGAAAGAATGGTGATGGTGGGAAGCATCACTGTATCACAAATTCTTAAGAGGTGGTGTAATTCTCACAACATTGATGACATAAGAGATGGTAATGTTCCGAGTAAAGAAGAACAATTGCTGGATGGCAGGGAACTCAAGGTACAACACCCAACACGAACAAGTTGTGTTGGTGGGAAGGCAATAAAGTGGTCGATGATAATAAAATTCATCGAGGGCAAGGATGGTATTTCTCATCATGAATTCAATTGATATCCTAGAAGAGCTCATAAGGTTGATGATGATCACGACACATTTGTCGAGAGATTTCATGAAGATGTAATCAATCAGCGTCGACATCAAGTCAAAGGAATGACGAAGCAAGAGGTTATTGGTACCACAGTTACGACACAAACTCGAACTCAAGCTTGTTGTTTAAGGTGAAAGGGTATGACGAGGAAAATCAACGTAAGCTTAGCTATCGTCGCAAATTTTGCTATGGGAAGACGGACCAGGTAGCATAGTTAAAATCAACACGAATAGATATAGCAGAGCTGGCTAGGAATGACATGATCGGGTACAAACTCGTACTTAAAGAAGATTACTGAAGAGTTGTTGAAACGTAGTGCGGACTCAGTACAGTTATCAGTGTCTTGGAGTGTTTAATAACTCAAAGCCCGTGAAAAATTGGAATCAATGAGAATGTAGTACTTGATGAAGAACTCATAAGGAGTTATGCAGTTCCAAGATAATCTCGAGATACCAAGGGTAATGCTCGACGACAGTCCAAAGTAGAGCTTGGGCTGGGGTATTGCTCTAAAGAAGATAAGTGCTTAAACATGCACGAGAAATGGTATTTAAAGGAGATCATGGTCGGAACCACGATTGCAAAAGGCCAGATCCCAGATATAAGATGTACTTATACCAAGGGAATAATTAATTTAAGAGAAGCTTTAATGATAAGATCTACATCGTGTCCATGGGCATGAACACAAAGTTCAAGGTCGACTCCCACTTCCATAATGCATAACCTTCCATTCACTTCTAGTTCTCAAAGAGGTTGTATGGTAGAAAATTATCTGCTAAACACTAGAAGGGTTGACTTGTCAAAACCTTCCAGTTCATACAGTGTTTAAGGAAGGTATAGGTTCAACCCATAGGGGCTTCTTAGAAACAGATACCACAAGTTTCAAGAGTAAATATCACAAGCTCAAAAGTAGAGCAAGGTTGAGAAAGTGATGATACAATTTACCAAAGGCATTATGTATCCAAGGGAAGGCTCACAAGGTAATTGAATATGAAGGACAATGTCGGATAAAATCCATTAAAGGATCTGTCAGTCCATAACAGAGCTGATGTGAGCATCGACACACAATTAGAGGAAGTAACAATGCAAGGGCATTGGATTATAGAAACAACTAACTAATCCAGAGCTCAAATGCAAATGAATTATGATTTCCAAATTAAGGGAACAGAAGCAATGTTCTGATTAGGGGTGGATAAGTTGAATAGACTTAGGGGTACTATCGACGGCATTTGGATTGGTTGAGAACCAGCTCATGTTTAAAATGACGTCTGAGCTGGAAAGATAATTTAAAAGGATCAACTGATGATTGCGTGCATTCACACTCATGTTGAATCAAAATGATCAAAATGACGATGCCTAAGGATACTAACGAATATTGCCAGACATATGGAAAGCTTCCATCATGCAAGTAGACAAGTATGACAGAGCAATAAGCTACTAAGGATTTTTGGAGGATCGAATAGTATTTCGAAGACCATTGTGAAACACATGAACAACTGGGGGATGAGCGGATACTCGGTAAGTGCGAGAATTATCCATAGGGGTATTCAGGTGACAAAGAACAGCAAGGCGGTAAGCTCAAAGGATTATCGAAACAACGACGAGTGTTTCGAGGTATCTGGTAATAACAAGACCAACTGGGATGAATGTAAGAATAACAACTGCAAGTAGTTATCCATAAGGGTTGACGGTGGAAGGGGAATTGCAAATGCGATGAACATAAGTTCTCGGGTTAACAACGGAGAGTATCTTCAGGGTCTTCACGTGCAGCAGACGATCATCAGAAATAAGGGGCTCTCTGGGTGAAAGTGATAACAAGATCCTAATGTTAGATTTAGCAAAATTCATTTAACCCGAATAGAAGAGAGATCAGAGCCCCAGAGTATAGACAAGGAGTAAAAGATCCTAATACCACCCAATGGCGACATGGGCCGATGGGCCGCACAGCCATGTTAGTAAAAGTTTTGTAAAGTCTAGACACGACTTCAGCCAAGGAGTTGGAAGGGGGATTCCTACAGGCAGTCGGCTCTGATACCAACTTGTGACGCCCCCGATTCAATCGTACACTAATCATGCACGCAAATGTGTACGATCAAGATCAGGGACTCACGGGAAGATATCACAACACAACTCTAAAACATAAATAAGTCATACAAGCATCATAATACAAGCCAGGGGCCTCGAGGGCTCGAATACAAGTGCTCGGTCATAGAAGAGTCAGCGGAAGCAAAAATATCTGAGTACAGACATAAGTTAAACAAGTTTGCCATAATATGGCTAGCACAAACTGAGATACAATCGAAAGAGGCGCAGGCCTCCTGCCTGGGATCCTCCTAACTACTCCTGGTCGTCGTCAGCGGGCTGCACGTAGTAGTAGGCACCTCCAGGTAGTAGGAGTCGTCGTCGAAGGTGGCGTCTGGCTCCTGGGCTCCAGCATCTAGTTGTGGCAACCAGGTAGAAGGGAAAGGGGGAAAAGGGGGAGAAAAGCAACCGTGAGTACTCATCCAAAGTACTCGCAAGCAAGGAGCTACACTACATATGCATGGGTATATGTGTAAAGGGCCATATTAGTGGACTGAACTACAGAATGCCAGAATAAGAGGGGGATAACTAATCCTGTCGAAGACTACGCTTCTGGCAGCCTCTGTCTTGCAGCATGTAGAAGAGAGTAGATTGAAGTCCTCCAACTAGCATCGCATAGCATAATCCTACCCGGCGATCCTCTCCTCGTCGCCCTGTTAGAGAGTGATCACCGGGTTGTATCTGGCACTTGGAAGGGTGTGTTTTATTAATTATCCGGTTCTAGTTTTCATAAGGTCAAGATACAACTCCAAGCCGTCCTGTTACCGAAGATCACGGCTATTCGAATAGATTAACTTCCCTGCAGGGGTGCACCACATAACCCAACACGCTCGATCCCATTTGGCCGAACACACTTTCCTGGGTCATGCCCGGCCTCGGAAGATCAACACGTCGCAGCCCCACCTAGGCCTAACAGAGAGGTTAGCACGCCGGTCTAACTCCTATGGCGCTGGGGTCTGGGCCCATCGCCCATTGCACACCTGCATGTTGCGTGGGCGGCCGAAAGCAGAACTAGCCCCCTTAATACAAGAGCAGGCTTACATTCCAATCCGGCGCGCGCCGCTCAATCGCTGACGTCTAGAAGGCAACGGCTGATACCATGACGTCGAGTGCCCATATCTTTCCCGCGTAGTTGGTTAGTGCGTATAGGCCAGTGGCCAGACTCAGATCAAATACCAAGATCTCGTTAAGCGTGTTATTATGAAGCAACCGCGAACGCCGACCAGGGCCAGGCCCACCTCTCGCCTAGGTGGTCTCAACCTGCCCTGTCGCTCCGCCACATAGTAATAGTCGGGGGCCGTCGGGAACCCAGGCCCACCTCTACCGGGATGAAGCCACCTGTCCTTTCAGCCCCCTTATCCGAATCACTTGCGGGTACTCAATGAGCTGACCCGACTTTAGTCACCATCTGTAGTATGTATATATGTATAGTATATACCCGTGATCACCTCCCGAGTGATCACGGCCCAATAGTATAGCAAGGCAGACTGACAAGAATGTAGGGCCAATGATGATAAACTAGCATCCTATACTAAGCATTTAGGATTGCGGGTAAGGTATCAATGACTGTAGCAACAATGACAGGCTATGCATTAGAATAGGATTAACGGAAAGCAGTAATATGCTACACTACTCTAATGCAAGCAGTATAGAGAAGAATAGGCGATATCTGGTGATCAAGGGGGGGGCTTGCCTGGTTGCTCTGGCAAGGAGGGGTCGTCAACACCGCAGTCAAACTGGGGGTCGTCAGCAGCCTCGGGGTCTACCAGAAAGAAGTAACGGAGGAGGAACACAATAAATAACAGAGCAATCAAAGTATCACAAAGCGTAGCATGGCAATACGCGGTGCAAGAGGTGACCTAACGTGGTATTAGGTGATACCGGCGAAGGGGGGAAACATCCGAGAAAGTATCCCTAGTGTTTGGCGTTCTCGCACAAATGAACCGGAGGGGGAAAGTTGCGTGTTTGCTATGCTAGGAAGGTGTGGCGAACGAACGGGCTGCGTATCCGAATTCATCTCGTCGTTCTGAGCAACTTTCATGTTGAAAAAAATTTAATCCGACTTACGGATTAAAAATTATGAATTTCTAAAGATTTTATTAATTTTTGGAATTTAATTAATTATTTAATTAATTCGAAAATGAAATAATGACATCAGCATGATGTTATGCTGACGTCAGCAGTCAACAGAGTTGACTGGTCAACCTGACCCGTGGGTCCCACTGGTCAGTGACACATTTTACTTAAACTGATTAATTAAACTAATCATAATTAATTAGGAGATGGGCCCTTGATTAATTAACTAACAGTTAATTAGGTTAATCTAATTATGATAATTAACTTAATTAATTCGTTACTTAATTAATTAATTTAATTATTCTTATCTATTTATTTTTTTTATTATTATTATTATTATTATTATTATTATTATTATTATTATTATTATTTTTAACGTCCTGGGGGCTAGGTCCCACATGTCATTGCGCCAGGGGCTAACGGGCGCGCGGGCGACGGGTTTCGGGCACGGCGTCAACGGGCGAACCCGGGCGGCGCCGTCGGCGCGACGAGCGGCACCGGACGAGGACGAGCGAGGCACGGGGGTCGCTGGATGGGGACGCCGGCAGAAGGGCAGCGGCGGGCACGGGCGCTTGACTGGGGCGGACCCAAGCGCGCGAGGGGGCCGTGGCGGTGCGGCAGTAGCAGCCGTGGCAGGGGCGGCGGCGTGCGGGTGGACGGGGAGCTCCGGGTGAGGAGGACCCGCGGGCAACCAGCATCGAGGAGCAGGGGGCGTGGCCACACGCGGCGCGCGTGCGCGGCCGACGCGGTCAGGGCACGCGGCAGGGGGGAGCAAAGGGCGCGGCGATGCGGGGAAGAGAGGAGGAGGGGAAGAGGCTCACATCGAGCCTGTCGTTGTGCAATCGTGTGCTCGGGGAGGGCCTGAGGTAGAGGGCGCCGTCGATGGAGTCCGGCGAGGTCCTCGGGCGGCTGCGCGGGCTCATGGCGGCGGTGAATCGAGGGCGAGGCGGCGGCGTACGGCGGGTTGGGCGCGGCGTCGGAGCTCGCAGATCGGGAGAAGGGGGAGGCGAGGAGGAGGCGTTCGGCGAGGCCCGGCGACGGGACCGGGGCGGCAACAGGCGGCGGCGTACGGCGTCGGGGCCTCCTCTGGATCCAGCCCCCGTTTCAGATCAGGGGGGGAGAGGGAGGAGAGAGTGGGGATCGTACGGGGGGTGGGGGGGATGGGTGGACCGGCTATGGTTCCGGTCGGGGTGGGGGTTAAGGGGAGGCCGGCTGGGCCGGCCTGGCGGTCTGGTGGCCTGCTGGGCCGTGGCCCAGTGGGCCAGGGGGGTTTGTGTTTCTTTTCCCTTTTTTTATTTATTTACTTTTCTGTTTTATTTTAGTTACCTTTTATTTTAGTTTCTGTAAAATATATACATAGCATCTAATTTAATATTTCAGTTTAGTCCACCGTCACAAAATGTCTAGTCCCCAATTAATTTTTGTTTGATAATTTATTAATTAGTAAAGGCACTTAATTATTTGTTTTTATTACTGTTTTATTTATTTGAGTGCAATTAAATACTTTATAAGAATGTGGATTCTCCACCACAATTATTTATGCAATATTTGGCACATATAGAACATTTTAGTTTTAATGTTTGAAAACTTTTATTGTTTGCCTTGATTTTCAATTTGGAATTTGGACGGGATTGAATCATCGCAAGGTTTACGACAGTAAGAGTGGTGATGTGGCATCATTAGCAGAGTTTTACTGTAGCCTAATTATCCGGGCGTCACATAGGCATAGAAAAACTAGCATCCCCAAGCTTAGGGTTTTGCATATTATTAGCACAATTGACATCAAGAGAATTTATAGTAAAATGATTGCAATCATGCTTTTTATTCAAAGAGTTATTGTGAATCTCTTCATAAATTTCTTCATCATAATTTTCAGATTACCGAATTTCAAGCAAAGCTTCCTAAAGATAATCTAGGGCACAAAACTCATTAGCAATTAGTTCATCATAATTGGATCTCTTAAAAAGATTAGCAAGCGGATGAGGATCCATAGATCTTAGCTTCTCTGTTTAGCAATAAATAAACAACTATTCCAACTAAACGACCAAACGAGCCAAGTAAGACATCAAAGCAAATGAAAAGACGAATAGAAGAAGGGAGAATAAAATGGCAAGGGTAAAGTGGGGGAGAGGAAAACGAGAGGCAAATGGCAAATAATGTAATGCGAGGGAGATGAGTTTGTGATGGGTACTTGGTATGTCTTGACTTGAGCGAAGACCTCCCCGGCAACAGCGCCAGAAATCCTTCTTGCTACGTCTTGAGTTTGCGTTGGTTTTCCTTGAATAGGAAAGGGTGATGCAGCAAGAGTAGTAGAAGTATTTCCCTCAGTTTTTGAGGGCCAAGGTATCAATCCAGTAGGAGGCTCCTCAAAAGTCCCACGCACCTACACAAGCAAACAAGAACTCGCAAACAACGCAATAAATGGGTTGTCAATCCCTTCACGGCCACTTGCGAAAGTGAGATCTGATAGAGATAATTTGATAAGATAAATATATTTTTGGTATTTTATAATATAGATTGGAAAAGTAAAGATGCAAATAAAAGTAGATTGAAAGCTTATATGATAAGAGATAGACCCGGGGGCATAGGTTTCACTAGTGGCTTCTCTCAAGATAGCATAATTATTACGGTGGGTGAACAAATTATGAGATTATCTAGGCATGATCATGTATATAGGCATCACGTCCATGACAAGTAGACCGACTCCTGCCTGCACCTACTACTATTACTCCACACATCGACCGCTATCCAGCATGCATCTAGAGTATTAAGTTCATAAAGAACAGAGTAACACATTAAGACATATGACATGATGTAGAGGTATAAACTCATGCAATATGATATAAACCCCATCTTTTTATCCTCAATGGCAACAATACAATACCTGCCTTGCTGCCCCTGCTATCACTGGGAAAGGACACCGCAAGATTGAACCCAAAGCTAAGCACTTCTCCCATTACAAGAAAGATCAATCTAGTAGGCCAAACCAAACTGATAATTCGAAGAGGCTTGCAAAGATAACTTAATCACACATAAAAGAATTCAGAGGAGATTCAAATATTTCTCATAAATAAACTTGATCATAAACCCACAATTCATCGGATCTCGACAAACACACCGCAAAAAGAGTTACATCGAATAGATCTCCAAGAAGATCAAGGAGAACTTTGTATTGAGATTCAAAGAGAGAGACGAAGCAATCTAGTTAATAACTATGGACCCGAAGGTTTGTGGTAAACTACTCACAACTCATCGGAGAGGCCTTGGAGATGATGTAGAGGCCCTCCGTGATCGATTCCCCCTCCGGCGGAGCGCTAGCGAAGGATCCAAGATGGGATCTCACGGTTACGGTGGTGGAAATAGTTTTTTGAGGTCGCTTGTGATGTGTTCGGGGTACATGGGTATATGTAGGAGGAAGAAGTACGTCGGTGGAAGCTCGAGGGGCCCACGAGGGTGGGGGCCGCCCACCTATAGGGGGCTCGCCGGGCACCCTCGTGGCCTCCTCGCTTGTTTCTTGACTTCCACCCCAAGTCCTCTGGATCACGTTTGTTCCAAAGAGATCGCTCCCGAAGGTTTCATTCCATTTGGACTCTGTTTGATATTCCTTTTCTTTGAAACACTGGAAAAGAAAAAAAACAGCAATTCGGGCTGGGCCTCCGTATAGTAGGTTATTCCCAAAAATGATATAAAAGTGTAAAGTAAAGCCCATAAACATCCAAAACGGGTAATATAATAGCATGGAACAATCAAAAATTATAGATACATTGGAGACGTATCAATTATACACACTCTCACCTTCCACCATTGCTAGGCTCTCTTATGCCGCGCAACTTTCGTCGGTACCATACACCCACCATTACCTCCTCAAAACAGCCACCATACCTACCTATTATGGCATTTCCATAGCCATTCCGAGATATTTTGCCTTGCAACTTTCTACCATTCTGTTTATTATGACACGCTCCATCATTGTCATATTGCTTTGCATGATCATGTAGTTGATATCGTATTTGTGGCAAAGCCACCGGTCATAATTTTTTCATACATGTCACTCTTGAATCATTGCACATCCCGGTACACCACCGGAGGCATTCACATAGAGTCATATTTTGTTCTAAGCATTGAGTTGTAATTCTTGAGTTGTAAGTAAATAAAATTATGATGATCTTCATTATTAGAGCGTTGAACCATGTGAGGAAAGGATGATGGAGAATATGATTCCCCCACAAGTCAGGATGAGACTCCGGATGAAAAAAAGATGCCATAAAAATAAGAAGGCCCCAAAAAAATTAAAAAATGAGAGAACAAGAGAGAAGGGAAAATGTTACTATCCTTTTACCACCCTTGTGCTTCAAAGTAGCACCATTATGTTCATGATAGAGAGTCTCCTATGTTGTCACTTTCATATACTAGTGGGAATTTTTTCATTATAGAACTTGGCTTGTATATTCCAACCTCAAAATGCCCTATGTCTTCGTGATCAAGCAAGTTGGATGCACACCCACTTAGTTTTTTTTGAGCTTTCATACACCTATAGCTCTAGTGGATTCCTTGCATGGCAATTCCTACAAACTCACATTGATATCTATTGATAGGCATCTCCATAGCCCGTTGATACACCTAGTTGAAGGGAGACTATCTTCTCCTTTCTGTTTTCTCGACAACCACCATTCTATTCCACCTATAGTGCTATGTCCATGGCTCATGCTCATGTATTGCGTGAAAGTTGAAAAAGTTTGAAAATACTAAAGTATGAAACAATTGCTTGGCTGAAACCGGGGTTGTGCATGATTTAAATATTTTGTGTGATGAAGATAGAGCATAGCCAGACTATATGATTTTGTAGGGATAGCTTTCTTTGGCCATGTTATTTTGAGAAGACATGATTGCTTTGTTAGTATGCTTGAAGTATTATTGTTTTTATGTCAATATTAAACTTTTGTTTTGAATCTTTCGGATATTAACATTCATGCCATGATAAAGAAAATTACATGGATAAATATGTTAGGTAGCATTCCACATCAAAAATTCTGTTTTTATCATTTACCTACTCGAGGACATGCAGGAATTAAGCTTGGGGATGCTTGAAACATCCCCAATGTATCTACAATTTTTTATTGTTCCATGCTATTATATTATCTGTTTTGGATGTTTAATAGGCATTTATATGCTATTTTATATTATTTTTGGGACTAACCTATTAACCGAGGGCCCCAGTGCCAGTTTCTGGTTTTTTTTTTGCCTATTTTAGAGTTTTGCAGAAAAGGAATACCAAAGGGAGTCCAAATGGAATGAAACCTTCGCGATGATCTTTCTTGGACCAAAAGGAAACCAGAAGACTTGGAGATGAAGTCGGAGACGCAACGAGGCGGCCACGAGGCAGGAGGGCGCGCCCCCCTGCCACGTGAGCCCCTCATAGCTCCCTTGACCTTGTTCCTTCGCCTATATATACTCTTATACCCTGAAAACATCCAGGAGAGCCACGAAACAACTTTTCCACCGCTGAAACCTTCTGTACCCATGACATCCCATCTAGGGACCTTTTTCGGCGTCCTGCCGAAGGGGGATTCGATCGCTGAGGGCTTCTACATCAACACCATTACCTCTTTGATGAAGCGTGATTAGTTTACCACAGACCTTCGGGTCCATAGTTATTAGCTAAATGGCTTTTTCTCTCTATTTGATTCTCAATAACATGTTCTCCTCGATGTACTTGGAGATCTATTCTATGTAATATTCTTTTGCGGTGTGTTTGCCGAGATCCGATGAATTGTGGATTTATGATCAGATTATCTATGAATATTATTTGGTTCTTCTCTGAATTCTTATATGCATGATTCGATATATTTGCAAGTCTCTTATAATTATGGGTTTAGTTTTGCCTACTTGATTGATCTTTCTTGCAATGGGAGAAGTGCTTAGCTTTAGGTTCAATCTTACAGTGTCCTTTCCCAGTGACAGTAGGGGCAGCAAGGCACGTATTGTATTGTTGCCATCGAGGATAAAGAGATGGGGTTTTAATCATATTTCTTTAGTTAATTCCTCTACATCATGTCATCTTACTTAATGTGTTACTCCGTTCTTTATGTACTTAATACTCTAGATGCATGCTGTATAGCGGTCGATCTATGGAGTAATAGTAGTAGATGCAGAATCGTTTCGGTCTACTTGACACAGACGTGATGCCTATGTTCATGATCATTGATGACCCACAAGTGTAGGGGGTCTATCATAGTCCTTTCGATAAGTAAGAGTGTCGAACCCAACGAGGAACAGAAGGAAATGACAAGCAGTTTTCAGTAAGGTTTTCTCTGCAAGCACTGAAATTATCAGTAACAGATAGTTTTATGATAAGGTAATTTGTAACGAGTAACAAGCAATGAAAGTAAATAAGGTGCAGCAAGGTGGCCCAATCCTTTTTGTAGCAAAGTACAAGCCTGGACAAGTTCTTATATGGAGTAAAGCGCTCCCGAGGACACATGGGAATTATCGTCAAGCTAGTTTTCATCACGCTCATATGATTCACGTTCGTTACTTTGATAATTTGATATGTGGGTGGATCGGTGCTTGGGTTATGCCCTTTATTGGACAAGCATCCCACTTATGATTAACCCCTATTGCAAGCATCCGCAACTACCAAAGAAGTATTAAGGTAAACCTAACCATAGCATGAAACATGTGGATCCAAATCAGCCCCTTACGAAGCAACGCATAAACTAGGGTTTAAGCTTCGGTTACTCTAGCAACCCATCATCTACTTATTACCTCCCAATGCCTTCCTCTAGGCCCAAACAATGGTGAAGTGTCATGTAGTCGACGTTCACATAACACCACTAGAGGAGCGACAACATACATCTCAACCAAATATCGAACGAATACCAAATTGACATGACTACTTGTAGCAAGACTTCTCCCATGTCCTCAGGAACAAACGTAACTACTCACAAATCGTATTCATGTTCATAATCAGAGGGGTATAAATATGCATTAAGGATCTGAACATATGATCTTCCACCGAATAAACCAACTAGCATCAACTACAAGGAGTAATCAACACTACTAGTGACCCACAGGTACCAATCTGAGGTTTTGGGACAAAGATTGAATACAAGAGATGAACTAGAGTTTGAGAGGAGATGATGCTGGTGAAGATGTTGATGGAGATTCACCCCCTCCCGGTGAGAGGATCGAGGATGATGACGATGGTGATGATTTCCCCCTCCTGGAGGGATGTTTCCCCGGCAGAACAGCTCCGCCGGAGCCCTAGATTGGTTCCGCCAAGGTTCCGCCTCGTGGCAGCGGTGTTTCGTCCCGAAAGCTTGCCTATGATTTTTTTCCAGGGTAAAAGACTTAATATAGCAGAAGATGGTCACCGGAAGGCTGCCAGGGGGCCCACGAGGCAGGGGGCGCCCCCTGGGGGGTAGGGCGCGCCCCCACCCTCGTGGACGGTGGGACGCCCCCCTCAGGTATTTCTTCCACTTAATATTTTATTAATTCCAAAAATGACTTTCATGGAGTTTCAGGACTTTTGGAGTTGTGCAGAATAGGTCTCCAATATTTGCTCCTTTTCCAGCCCAGAATCCGAGCTGCCGGCATTCTCCTTCTTCATGTAAACCTTGTAAAATAAGAGAGAATAGCCATAAGTATTGGGACATAACATGTAATAACATCCCATAATGCAATAAATATCGATATAAAAGCATGATGCAAAATGGACGTATCAACTCCCCCAAGCTTAGACCTCGCTTGTCCTCAAGCGGAAGCCGACATCGAAAAGATGTCCACATGTTTAGAGATTGAGGTGTCGATAAAATAATATACGGACATGAGGGCATCATGATCATTCTTATAACAGAAACATATATATATATATATATATATATATATATATATATATATATATTGTCATATGATTTCTTATGCTAAAGTAACAATCTATTCACAATGTCAAGTGTGAATCAAAAACTTCATTGAAAACTAACAAGCTACAATCTTGGTCATTGAAGCAATTACAATTTATCATTACATCGGAAAGAGTCAACATAAGAGCTTTTCAACAAGTCCACATACTCAACTATCATTTAGTCTTTCACAATTGCTAACACACACGCGATACTTATGGGTATGGAGTTTTAATCGGACACAGAGAAAGATAGGGGCTTATAGTGTTGCCTTCCAACCTTTTACCTCAAGGGTAATGTCAACAATAATAATTCATGCTAACTTACATACAATTGGATATACATATCATGATCTTTCCAACACGAGGTTCTTGCCAAAGGGTAAAATGTAAAAGGGAAAGGTGAAGATCACCATGACTCTTGCATAAAGCATAAGACGAAAAGTAAAAGATAGGTCCTTCGCAGAGTTAAGAAGAGGTTGTCATGTGCTTTTATGATTGGATGCACGAAATCTTAATGCAAAAGAATGTCACTTTATATTACCACTTGTGATATGGACCTTTATTATGCAGTCCGTCGCTTTTATTGCTTCCATATCACAAGATCCTATAAAGCTTATTTTCTCCACACTAATAAGTCATACATATTTAGAGAGAAATTTTTATTGCATGCAACATGACAACTTACTTGAAGGATCTTACTCAATCCATAGGTAGATATGGTGGACTCTCATGGAAATCTAGGTTTAAGGATATTTGGAAGCACAAGTAGTATCTCTACTTGGTGCAGGGAATTTGGCTAGAATGAGGTAGAAAGGCAAGCTCAACATGTTGGATGATACATGACAATATACTTTATTTCAGATATAAGAAAACGTAACCCATTACGTTGTCTTCCTTGTCCAACATCAACTCTTTAGCATGTCATATTTTTAATGAGTGCTCAAAATCATAAAAGATGTCCAAGATAGTACATTTATATGTGAGAACCTCTCTTTCTTTATTACTTCCTATTAATTGCAATGATGACCAAAACTATGTCTGTCAACTCTCAGCAATTTTTATTCATCATACTCTTTATATATGAAGTCATTACTCTCCATAAGATCAATATGATCTCTTTATTTCTTTTTATACTTCTTCTATTTTTATTCCCTCAAGATCATACCAAGATAGCAAAGCCCTTGACTCAATACTAATCTTTATTATATAAAGCTCACGGACTCGATTACATAGAGGGATCATAAGGCCATACTCAAAACTAAATCATGCCAAAACTTTATTCTACTAGATCAAGATATTACTAAAAAGGATCGAACTAAGTAAAACGGTAAAGATAGGAGTATGATGGTGATACGATACCGGGGCAACTCCCCCAAGCTTGGCAGTTGCCAAGGGGAGTGCCCATACCCATGTTTTTATGTCTCCTTCTTCGGAGGTGATGAAGATGTTGTTGATGATGTAGGCTTCTTCCTTAATTTGCGCTTGAGGATGGAATTTTGCTCCCTTAGATCATCGATCTCCTGCTCGAGGCTTAATATTCTTTTGCATAGTTCATGTTTGTTCTCCTGCAAGAGACGAAAAGGGATATACTTGATCTCAGGTTTCTTTGCTCTATCAGGGAGACTTGACTTTTTAAACTCCACATGCATGTCCCCAGGTTGAGGTAATGGGACTTCATCTTCATCTGAGCTCGTCTCCTCCTTTCCCTTAGGTTCGTAGTCATCTTCTTCCTCAGTGGTCCAGCCATAATGCTCCAAGTCCCCGTAGACCTTAGGGTCTGCAAGGTAATTAGCCACATAGCTTTCTCCCTCCGCATCCTGGGACGATATATTGCTCTAATCTACGGCAGAAACAGCTCGAAACAAAGACAGAAGATATTTGCGTGATACGCTGGTCAAAATCTTTGGGAGATTATACAATGAATTTTTACCGACCAAAAGAAGTATCGTGCAAGAAAACAGAGTCCGGAGAGCACACGAGGTGCCCACAAGGCAGGGGGCATTCCCTGGGGGGTAGGGCGCGCCCTCCACCCTCGTGGAAGCCTCGTGTCCTTCCCGGACTACTTTTTATTTTCCTATTTTCTTAAATATTCCAAAACGGAGAAAAAATGCTATTAGAACTGTTTTGGAGTCGGTTTACTTACCGTACCACATACCTATTCCTTTTCGGAGTCTGAAACATTCTCGAAACTGTCCCTTATGTATTCCTCCGGGGTTACGGTTTCAATAACATTAGTATCAACATTTATGGGATTACCTGCGATATAATGTTTGATCCTTTGACCGTTCACCACCTTCGGATTTGTGCCTTCGAAGTTATTGATTTTTAGGCCAACTCCACCGCAAGACCCCAAACGGACGTCCGCTTCAACCGTTTTTTGTCCGTTTGAGGTGGCAATGGGGACTAAAACGGACACGCATGTTCGGCTCTTGCTCGAGGCGCCCAACGCGGTGACTAACCCCAAACTGTCCGCCTCGTGTCCGCCTCGGCCACACGCCCACCCATGCACCTTCCCGCCCGCGAGCTCGTGCTCTCGCCACGCCGGTGCAGTGGATGAGCCACGCCCCTTAGTGGTCGAGCTTGCATCGCCGGCCCGTGTCACCTCCCACGGCCGCGCCGGCAGCAATGCCGGCCTTCGCGTGCGCGCCCTGGCCGCCCCGCTGTGGGCGTGCTCGCCGCAGCGCCGTCCCGCGCCTCCATGGCCTGC
>NC_041381.1:55520957-55534325 GCF_002162155.2 Triticum dicoccoides | reverse complement strand
GCCCAGGCCGCGTCTAGCCTAGCCTCGCTCTCTCGTCGGGCCACGCCCGCCAGCGCGCCCGTGCCGCGCCGCTGTTCCCCCAGCAGCGCCGGCGCTGCCGTGTTTGGCCGAGGAGCCACCTCTGCTGCAGCTGGTGTGACGAGGAGAGATGAGAGAAAAAGGGAGAGAGAGACTGGTGGGAGGCCTGAGTGGCTGGCCAGTGGGTCTAGGCGTGGACGGGGCGGACGAGAAAGCGTTCGCTCGATGTCCGCTCGACCGCAAAGTCGGATCAAATTTGGGCTCAGGATGGGGCAAAGCAGACCAGAAGCGGACGTCTTTTTACGGATGGGGTTGCACGTTGGGCCGCTTCATTTGTCCGTTTAGACCCAAACGGACAGACCCGGATGTTTTGGGGTCACGCGGTGGAGATGGCCTTATGGCACCGGAACGATAGACCTCCTCATGACGTAAGGGCCTTCCCATTTAGAGAGAAGTTTTCCTGGAAAAAATCTTAAACGACAGTTGCATAGCAACACATAATCAGCTACATTAAACTCACGCTTTTGTATCCTTTTTTCATGCCATCTTTTAACTTTTTCTTTAAACATTTTGGCATTCTCATAGGCTTGAGTTCTCCATTCATCAAGTGAGCTAATGTCAAATAACCTCTTCTCACTGGCAAGTTTGAAGTCATAATTGAGCTCTTTAATAGCCCAATATGCCTTATGTTCAAGTTCGAGAGGTAAGTGGCATGCGTTTCCATAAACCATTTTATAAGGAGACATACCCATAGGATTTTTATATGCAGTTCTATAAGCCGATAATGCATCATCAAGTTTCTTGGACCAATTATTTCTAGATCTATTAATAGTCTTTTGCAAAATTAATTTGAGCTCTCTATTACTCAATTCTACTTGACCACTAGACTGTGGGTGATATGGAGATGGAATTCTATGATTAATTTCATACTTAGCAAGCATCTTACAAAAAGCACCATGAATAAAATGTGAACCACCATCAGTCATTAAGTATCTAGGGACTCCAAACCATGGAAAAATAACTTCTTTAAGCATCTTAATAGAGGTGTTATGATCAGCACTACTAGTTGTAATAGCTTCTACCCACTTAGTAACGTAATCAACAGCAACTAAAATATGTGTATACCCATTAGAGGAAGGAAACGGTCCCATATAATCAAAGCCCCAAACATCAAATGGTTCAATAACAAGAGAATAATTCATAGGCATTTCTTGACGTCCACTAATATTACCAATTCTTTACATTCATCACAAGACTATACAAACTTACGAGCATCTTTGAAGAGAGTAGGCCAATAAAAACCGGATTCCAATACCTTATGTGTAGTTCTGTCTCCAGCATGGTGTCCTCCATATGCCTCGGAGTGACACTTGCATAGGATCTATTCCTATTCATGCTCAGGTACATAACGTCTAATAACACCATCTACTCCTTTGTAAAGGTGTGGGTCATCCCAGAAGTAATGTCTTAAATCATACAAAAACTTTTTCTTTTGCTGGTATGTGAAACTAGGTGGTATGAATTTAGCAACAATGTAATTAGCATAATCAGCATACCATGGAGCAGTACGAGAAGCATTTATGACAGCTAATTGTTCATCAGGAAAGCTATCATCAATAGGTAGTGGGTCATCAAGAACATTTTCTAACCTAGACAAGTTGTCTGCAACGGGGTTCTTAGATCCCTTTCTATCAATAATATGCAAATCAAATTCTTGTAGTAAGAGAACCCATCTAATAAGTCTAGGTTTAGCATCTTTCTTTTCCATAAGATATTTAATAGCAGCATGATCAGTGTGAGTAGTTACTTTAGAATCAATAATATAAGGTCTGAACTTATCACAAGCAAATATAACTGCTAAAAATTCTTTTTCAGTAGTAGCATAATTTCTCTAGGCACTGTCTAGAGTTTTACTAGCATATTGAATAACATTTAATTTCTTATCAACTCTTTGTCCTAGAACAGCACCTACAGCATAATCACTAGCATCACACATAATTTCAAAGGGTAAATTCCAATCAGGTGGCTGAACAATAGGTGCAGAAATCAAAGCTTTCTTAAGGATTTCAAATGCTTCTACACAATCATCATTGAAGACAAAAGGAATACCTTTTTGTAATAGATTAGTCAGAGGCCTAGAAATTTTAGAGAAGTCTTTAATGAACCTCCTATAAAAATCGGCATTACCAAGGAAACTTCTTATACCTTTAATGTCCTTGGGACATGGCATCTTTTCAATAGCATCAACCTTAGCTTTATCAACTTCAATACCTCTTTCAGAAATTTTATGCCCCAAGACAATGCCTTCATTAACCATAAAGTGGATTTTTTTCCCAATTCAAGACAAGACTAGTATCTTCGCATCTCTGCAAAACTCAATCAAGGTTGCTCAAGCAATCATCAAAATAAGATCCATAAACGGAGAAATCATCCATGAAAACCTCACAAATGTTTTCACAAAACTCAGAGAATATAGCAATCATGCATCTTTGAAAAGTAGCAGGTGCATTACATAAATCAAAAGGCATACGTCTATAAGCAAAAGTATCGAAAGGGCAAGTAAAAGTGGTCCTTTCTTGATCCTCTACTGACACAGGTATTTGAGAGAAGCCCGAGTAACCATCAAGAAAGCAAAAATGTGTATGTTTGGATAATCTTTCTAGCATTCGATCAATAAAAGGTAAAGGGTAATGATCCTTTTTAGTAGCTTTATTTAACTTGAGGAAATCAATTACCATCCTATAACCTGTAACAATTCTTTGTGGCATCAATTCATCTTTATCATTAGGAACGACAGTAATACCTCCCTTCTTAGGGACACAATGGACAGGACTTACCCACTGACTATCAGCAACGGGATAAATTATACCTGCCTCTAGGAGCTTTAGTATTTCCTTTCTTACCACTTCTTTCATCTTAGGATTTAACCGTCGTTGGTGATCAATAACTGGTTTGGCGTCTTCCTCCAATTTTATTTTATGTTGGCATAGAGTGGGACTAATGCCAACTCAAGAGAGGGCGGGGTCAACTGAATTTGACATGGGAGGAGTCTGTTAAGAGAGACCTGAAGGATTGGAGTATCGACAAAGAGCTAGCTATGGACAGGGGTGCGTGGAAGCTTGCTATCCATGTGCCAGAGCCATGAGTTGGTTGCGAGATCTTATGGGTTTCACCTCTAGCCTACCCCAACTTGTTTGGGACTAAAGGCTTTGTTGTTGTTGTTTTGTTGTTGTATAGAGTGGGACTAATGCACTTAAGATCATCAAGAGTATATCCAATAGCAGCACGGTGCTTCTTCAGAGTTTTCAATAATCTCTCATCTTCCTGTTCTGAAAGGTTAGCACTAATAATAACCGGATATATCTTATTTTCATCAAGATAAGCATATTTAAGAGTATCAGGTAATGGTTTAAGCTTGAACATGGGATCACCCTTGGGTGGAGGAGGATCCCCTAGGATTTCAACAGGCAAGTTGTGTTTTAGAATAGGTCCCTGTTTAAAGAATACTTCATCTATTTCCCTTCTTTCATTCATGAACATATCATTTTCATGGTCTAGCAAATATTGTTCTAAAGGATCATTAGGAGGCACGGCAATAGAAGCTAGGCCAATAATTTCATCCTTACTAGGCAATTCTTTATCATGGGGTTGTCTATGAAATTTAGCAAAATTAAACTCATGAGACATATCTCCCAAACCAATAGTAACAACATCCTTCTCACAATCTATCCTAGAATTAACAGTATTCAAGAAGGGTCTACCAGATATAATGGGACAAAAGTCATCTTGTGGGGAACCAAGAACAAGAAAATCAGCAGGATATTTAACTTTCCCACACAAGACTTAAACATCTCTAACAATCCCAAATGGTGAAATAGTATCTCTATTGGCAAGCTTAATTGTAACATCTATTTCTTATATCTCAGCAGGTGCAATATCATGCATAATTTCTTTGTATAAGGAATGAGGTATTGCACTAGCGCTAGCACCCATATCACATAAGCCATGGTAACAATGATCTCCTATTTTAACAAAAATAACAAGCATGCCTACAACAGGTCTATGTTTATTTTTATCATCAGGTCTTGCAATTCTAGTGGCTTCATGACAGAAGTAAATAACATGCCCATCAATATTATCGGCCAAGAGATCTTTAACCATAGCAATACTAGGTTCAACTTTAATTTTCTTAGGTGGTGTAGGTGTTTTAGTATTACTCTTACGAACCACAGTTGAAGCTTTAGCATGATTCTTTATCCTAACAGGGAAAGGTGGTTACTCAATATAAGTAGTACGAACAATAGGATCATTATAAGTGATAGTCTTCTCTTCAACTTTAATAGGTGCATCTACTTTTACTTCAATGGGAGGATTATATTTAAACCACTTCTCCTTAGGGAGGTCAACATGAGTAGCAAATGATTCACAGAAGGAAGCTACTATCTCAGAGTCAAGTCCATATTTAGTGCTAAATTCACGAAAGACATCGGTATCCATAAAAGATTTAACACAATCAAACTTAGGTGGCATACCTGACTCCTTACCTTCGTCGAGATCCGAATGTTCAGAATTGCGTTTAATTCTTTCCAATAAATCTCATTTGAATTCAATAGTCTTCATCATAAAAGACCCAACACAAGAAGTATCGAGCATGGAGCGATTGTTGAGAGAAAGCCGACCATAAATTTTTTGAATAATCAGTTCTCTTGAGAGCTCATGATTGGGGCATGAATATAACATTGACTTAAGCCTCCCCCAAGCTTGAGCGATGCTTTCTCCTTCACGAGGCCAAAAATTATATATATAATTACGATCCCGGTGAACAAGATGCATAGGATAAAACTTCCGATGAAATTCCACTTTGAATCGTTTGTAGTTCCATGATCCCATATCATGACATAGCCTAAACCATGTCAATGCATCTCCCTTCAAAGATAAAGGGAAGACACTCTTCTTGACAACATCATCGGGCATACCTGCAAGCTTAAATAATCCACAAACTTTATCCACATAGATTAGGTGCAAGTCGGGATGCAATGTTCCATCTCCTGTAAAAGGATTAGCTAGCAGTTTCTCTATCATACCCGAAGGAATTTCAAAGTAAACATTTTCAGTAGGTTCAGTAGGTTGAGGAGAAACTCTTTGCTCTACTGGTCGGGGTGACCACAAGTGTAGGGGATCTATCATAGTCCTTTCGATAAGTAAGAGTGTCGAACCCAACGAGGAGCAGAAGGAAATGACAAGCGGCTTTCAGTAAGGTTTTCTCTGCAAGCACTGGAATTATCGGTAATAGATAGTTTTATGATAAGGTAATTTGTAATGGGTAACAAGCAATGAAAGTAAATAAGGTGCAGCAAGGTGGCCCAATCCTTTTTGTAGCAAAGGACAAGCCTGGAGAAGTTCTTATATGGAGAAAAGCGCTCCCGAGGACACATGGGAATTATCCTCAAGCTAGTTTTCATCACGCTCATATGATTCGCGTTCGTTACTTTGATAATTTGATATGTGGGTGGACCGGTGCTTGGGTAATGCCCTTTCTTGGGCAAGCATCCACTTATGATTAACCCCTATTTCAAGCATCTGCAACTACAAAAGAAGTATTAAGGTAAACCTAACCATAGCATGAAACATGTGGATCCAAATCAGCCCCTTACGAAGCAACACATAAACTAGGGTTTACGCTTCTGTCACTCTAGCAACCCATCATCTACTTATTACTTCCCAATGCCTTCCTCTAGGCCCAAACAATGATGAAGTGTCATGTAGTCGACGTTCACATAACACCACTAGAGGAGAGACAACATACATCTCAACCAAATATCGAACGAATACCAAATTCACATGACTACTTATAGCAAGACTTCTCCCATGTCCTCAGGAACAAACGTAACTACTAAAATCATATTCATGTTCATAATCAGAGGGGTATAAATATGCATTAAGGATCTGAACATATGATCTTCCACCGAATAAACCAACTAGCATCAACTACAAGGAGTAATCAACACTACTAGTGACCCACAGGTACCAATCTGAGGTTTTGGGACAAAGATTGAATACAAAAGATGAACTAGGGTTTGAGAGGATATGGTGATGGTGAAGATGTTGATGGAGATTGACCCCCTCCCGATGAGAGGATTGAGGATGATGACGATGGTGATGATCTCCCCCTCCCGGAGGGATGTTTTCCCGGCAGAACAGCTCCGCCGGAGCCCTAGATTGGTTCCGCCAAGGTTCCGCCTCGTGGCAGCGGTGTTTCGTCCTGAAAGCTTGCCTATGATTTTTTTCCAGGGTAAAAAATTCATATAGCAGAAGATGGTCACCGGAAGGCTGCCAGGGGCCCACGAGGCTGGTAGGGCGCGCCCCCACCCTCGTGGACGGTGGGAGGCCCCCCTCAGGTATTTCTTCCACTCAATATTTTTTATTAATTCCAAAAATGACTTTCGTGGAGTTCCAGGACTTTTGGAGTTGTGCAGAATAGGTCTCTAATATTTGCTACTTTTCCAGTCCAGAATCCCAGCTGCCGGCATTCTCCCTCTTCATGTAAACCTTGTAAAATAAGAGAGAATAGGCATAATTATTGTGACATAACGTGTAATAACAGCCCATAATGCAATAAATATCGATATAAAAGCAAGATGCAAAATGGACGTATCAATCATTGCCTTAGATATCATCATAACTATGCGCTTTTCTATCAATTTCTCGGCAGTAATTTGTTCACCCACCGTAATATTTGTTATCTTGAGAGAAGCCACTAGTGAAACCTATGGCCCCCAGGTCTCTTTTTCATAATATTGAATCTCTTTAACATCCTACTAGGTTTCGATCTACTATTTTGCAATCTTTTACTTTCCGATCTATAAACCAAAAATACCAAAAATATTTACTTTGTCGTTTATCCATCTCTATCAGATCTCACTTTTGCAAGTGAACGTGAAGGGATTGACAACACCTTTATCGCGTTGGGTGCAAGTTGTTGATTGTTTGTGCAGGTATTCGGTGACTTGTGTGTTGTCTCCTACTGGATTGATAGCTTGGTTCTCAAAACTGAGGGAAATACTTACGCTACTTTTCTGCATTACCCTCTCCTCTTCAAGGGAAAACCAACGCAAGCTCAACAGGTAGCAGACCGGCGCTCGTTGCCGCCCTAGCACGTTGTCAAGGAGGAGCGCCGCGTGCCGTCGCCCATGCCCAAGGCGCGCGGGCACCTTCTCCACTACCTCGGTAGCGGCGGGGGGTCCTCATCGTCATCCTGGAGCGCCATGATGACACAAGAGTACGCTGATTGGGAACAGCACCGGCGAGAGCGGGACAACTGCAACACCGCGCGTCGGTCCAAGTTCACCCACACGAACGTCCCCCTCCGCCCGCTCCCCCTCCCCCCCCCCCGCCACAAATCGTGGCGGACCCAGACTCTGCGTACACCTGGGCCCTAGACCGCTCAGTGACGACGTCGGAGACGGCCAAGCATCGTCTCCACCGCCTCGACAGGGAGATGGCCAGGTACGGCGAGGAATGTACCATCGCCAATATTGATGCCTCTCCCAACGACCACCGCCCTCTCCCCCAGTTCCCGTCCTCGGTGGCCACGGCCGCACTGCACATGGCGTAGGAGAAGCAGATAGTATCATCCGTGAGCGTGGGGTGGCCACTGGGAAGCCCTACCATTATGCCACCACCTTCCGCCGCCCCAAGCATGACGACGATGGATCGGGCACCGATGATGGAGGAGGAGCCGCTAGCTAGTCTGGCAGCATGGCCTACGTGGTCACCGACAAATATAGGATAGTTTAGGTGTTTAAGTTGACTGGACAAAATATCTTCTGATTTTATGTATAAATTATCCTAATTTCAATGAAATCCTTCATGTTTATATAAAAGTTTACCCGGTTTGATCGAATTCCGTCCGGTTAATTTGAGTTGTTGTGAAAATGTATGTGGCAACAGCTAGATGACGTCCTCTCGCATTTGTGTCCTTGAACTGCCCCCCTGTCCGCAGACAGATGCAGGAGATTTTTTGCGGGTTGCTTTGGAGCTGCTTTAATGCACACCAGCACATCGACTATGCTGAAAAGATCCCTCTCTCCCACCTTAAAAAACAAAAATACCACTCTCCATTTATAAAATGGTTGATGTTTTCAAAATAAAATAAATAGGGTCCATATAGTTCGACGCAGGTAGCAACTACTATCCGGAACGTCACCATTACTCCAAAACCAAACCGGTTTGACCTTGTTAAGTACACCAGCACAACAACTTATTTAAGTTCATAAAAAACAGAAAGCAGCCGAGATTCGATTACATCAAGTCTAGAAGGAGCAGGTTCTTCTGCACCCTCCCATACCATTCACCATCATCACCATCAAACTAAAAACACCAACAAAAAACCATCCAACATGCCAGAAAGCAACTCCTGGCACATCCAAGAAATGAAATAAGGAAAAAAGCGAGCGCCAATGATGATGATAATGTGGGTGGCGTATGCGAAAGCCAATCAAGAAAACGGAACGCGGGGTGGTGTCGTGGTTCTAAGTCTGACAGTAAGTATAGGGGTACGAATGAGGAGGCAAGGTCCTAGCTAGAGTGAGATTGTATGCAAGTGTTTACGAGTTCAGGCCCCTCTCGGAGGAGGTAAAAGCCCTACGTCTTGGTGCCTTGAGGCACTCGACTGGATTACGGGAGTGTGTGTTACAGGGGGTGTGAACCCTTGTCCCAGAGGAGTTGGGTGGCTTATATGGACTGCGCCAGGACCTCAGCCATCCCCCATTACAAGGAGTTCAACGTACATAAAGATGGGGCGTTACTGATAACGCCAGCCATAAGTGCTATTAATGATCTTAAAGACTACGGAGTGATTGTCCGACCATTGCCATTCTGAGTGACGCTTGGTCTATTGTAGGTCGAGTGATTGATTGGTCGAGTGTCATCAGTAAGGAAGGGTACCCGAGTGATCGATCGGTCGAGTGGATTGCACTCGACGCCTTCACTAGGTACTCCTTGTTGTCTCTTGGGCTTCTTAGCTTCTAGGGTAATGACCTTGGGTAGGGCGTATAGGTCAGGCCTACGACCCTACCCTAGGTCTATATCATCGTCATTAGCCCCTGAATGGATTAAGGTTCGGGTGAAAAGAAGTTGAAGTTAGCCTTGCTTCGACTCTTGAGCTTCACGGGCATCTATGTTGAACTGGAAGTTAGTGTTGGAACTTCAGATTCGCTTCAGTCGCCTTGATCGATTCAGAAGTTGCCGAGTGGATTTACACCGTCACTCGTCGATTGTTATTTTTGACACGAAATCTTTGGCGCGATTGGTTATAGCGTATTCCGGATCTCACGAGATTCGACATTTCAGGGAAGCGCGCAGGGCGGAGCGTGCCGTAGTAGGCGGGATGGATCGATAGGAGCGCCTCAATCCCCGCGCCACCTTTTTCGCCACGTACTCAGTGTGCGACTGTTGCGGGATTTGACAGGATTGCCCGGGCCTACGCGTCAGTCACTCGGAAGTGGGTCCTTAAAAGGCGATGGGGCCGAGGCGTCTGCACTGTGCGTGTCCATTCTCCTTCTTCCTCCTCTGCTTCTCCACCTCATCTAGCTCCTCCGCTCTCGACGGCACCGCCCCGCCACCATGGTGAAGGACAAGACGGCGGCACTGGAACGCGTGAAGAAGGCAACGAGGGCGGCGAAAGGCAAGAACACAAATTGGGGGTCGTCGTCGCGATCGGCGGCTGCCGCCGGGTTGGATCCAAGGCGATTGGATCCGATCTTCGCTCCGGCCGGAAGATTTGGAGGAGCTGGCTGAGTCCGGACTGATCACCAACGAGGCTGCGAGGCTGCCGGAGGGGGATACAGAACCTCAGTCGCGACCGCGTGATTGCGTTCTGCTCGCCACCCATGTTGACCGCGGCTTCTCCCTTCCCCCGCACCCTTTCTTCTGGGGTTTCTTGAACTTTTTCGGAGCCCAACTTCATCACTTCTGTCCCAACACCATTACATACCTTGATGCATTTGTGTCCATGTGCAAAAACTTCCTGGGTTGTCGACTGCATTGGGGTCTTTTCAAGCACATTTTCACAATTCGCTCACAGTCGGTGAAGAAAGCAAATACGAGTGACGAGAGAACACACATTATCCAAATGTGTGGGGGTTGGGTATCCAGAAGAGGAAAAGGAGTTCTTTCCCTTCCATGACACTTCCTGAGTCGGTCAGCGGCTGGCAGTCGACCTGGTTCTACTGCCAGGACATTGCAACTCCAGGTCAGTCGACTGGACTTCCCCCTTTTTCTTTAGATCGCGCCCAGCAACCTTCTTCACTGAAAGTGACCGCTGGGAAGAGCGTGGAAACGAACATGTTGGTCGAGAGAGTGGTCCAGTTGATCAGTCAAGGTGTCACTAGCATGGACTTGTTGGAGGTGTTCCTCAGTCGACGCATCCAGCCGCTCCAGGCTTGTGATCACTCGATGTGGATGTACTCTGGAGCCAACGACACTGCTCGGGTTCATCCAAAGGAGGTTTCGGCCAAGACAGTGGCCATGTGGCTGAGGGGTATTGCAGGAAACAAGGATAATCCCAGGGGAGCCAGGAGAGTTGACCCATTCAGTGACAGCAACCAGCCAGACAAGGTTTGGTCTCTGTTACCGACTGTATCCTGACATGCTTTGCGTCAGTCTTTGAATCCGACCGATATTTGCTTGACTTTTTGTCTTGTAGGTTTATACTGAGATGTACTTGATGCCCAACGGTGAACAAGCCCTGGAGCAAGACCAGGAGGGAGAGGACATCATGGAGGAAAGTGGCGATTGGCAATCTCCAGAAGACAAGGATGAGGGGGAAAGTGATGAGTCGGACCACGACGAGATAGTCGACTCACCACCTCGCATGGAGCGTCGATCCAAGCTACTCCATGATCCAGCGGGTGGGCGTGGCAAGACCGTGGCTCCAAGCACTCAAGCACAGAAGCGCACTCGGACATCGAATCCAGAGCCGATGGAGAAGGTCGCCAAACAGCCCAAGGTTGTCCCCTCAAAGGCTCGGAAGACTTTGCCCAAGATCAAGATGGACGTTCCTGTTGGCTCCGGGTGAGTGCTCTTCCTTTCTGTGTTTTCTTCCACCGACTGATACTTCTGTTCTGACCGTCCATCGGGGTCGACTGCTCAGACCTCTGCCCATCCAGTACAACTCCATGCATCTGACCCTAACGCTGTTCCGACTGCATTGCCATCATCGCTCTTTGCTGTGTACCCGACTCCAGATGACTCACCGAGTGCCACCAGGGAGGCCCTTCTCCAGGTAAATCTCATGATGGAGCATATGAAGGTGGTTCATGAGGCCAGTTAGGTAGCTTATAATGCCAGCACTTCTATGCAAACCAACGTCAATGTTAGTTGATTCCCGACTAGTCTCTTGAATAATGATAATTGTCGTTGTTGCTTTGCTACCCATATGGTGCTCTTAGATGAGCGTTTTGGAACCTATTATGTGCATCTATCATGGGTCTGTATTTCACATCCAATCACCTACTACGGTGTTTCTGTCCTAGAGCTGGATATTTATTCCACTTGAGTCGACCAGGTTGAGTCGAGTGTCTTTCCGAACCAGTGGGGGCCGCAGAGTGCACCCACTAGGTGTAGTCCCCGAGACCGCGGTCGACTGCAGACAAGAAGCTGGCTTCTGTTAGCAAGTTGGAAGAGGAGAACTCCAAGTTGAAGACCGTCGTCTTTGATGCCAGTTGGGAGGTCGAGCAACTGAAGAAAGACAAGGACAGCTTGACCGACAAAGTCCGAAGCCTCAAGGCCAAGAAGGGCGAACTGGAGTCTTATCTGGAGCAGCTTGCTTCAAAATTGGTCTTGAAGCTTGAAGGTATTCTTGTTCGACTGATTTACTGATGTCGACTGACATGTCTTGTTAAACTGTCGACTCACTATTTTTCAGACTATGTAGAACTTTGTCAAGACTTTGAAGCAGAAACCGGGCGGGTCGAGATGGGTCTCGGCCCCATAAATTGTCCTGTCAAAGATGACGTTGCAATGAATATGTTGTGGTTGGAGTCATGCATGGACAATGCTGTTGATTATCTTGCCCGACTGAAGGCGGCGATGTCGCAGGTTGACGCCGAACTCTGGCCCTAGGCGGAACTCTCACAGGATCTCGAGTCTCTGTTGACTCGACTGAATCAAATATCTGACCGAGTGCAAGACTAGAAGAAATCCTCTGCTCGCTGTGGCGCCGACGTCGCTCGGTCATTGGTCCGAGTGCACTGCAAGGATGTCAGAGAAGACAAGCTGGCGGCCCTCAAGATTGTGAACACCAAGAAGCACAGTTTCCAGTCCTTCATGGAAACTTTCCTTGACACCGCCACTCGCATTGCAGACAGCATCGATCTTGATAGTTTCTACGATCCAACAAGTCCTTCTACTGACGAGTGAACAAAACATTGTGCCGCAATTTTATTTGCCTCGGAATGCCGAGTGATTGTGTAACCGTTAAACTCCTTCAGGCTCAAAGCCTGAGCATCTCTGCCCGTTGTGGCCCTGAACTTTTGCAGGATTTATCTGAACTTGAATTCTCTTTGATATCATGGCCTTTGTTTCGGTCTTGAACTGTTTCTGACTGTCTTTCGATTCTGAGAGAACTTGATCTTTTTGCCTTTTGTCGAGCGAAGTGTATATTGTAGTTGTGACGCAGCTCAGACGTGGTGTTCAGTCGACACCTCGTCATCCTTGCGGATCGGTATGGTACATTGTACTTGTGATGCAGCTCGGACGTGGTGCTCAGTCGACACCTCGTCGTCCATGCGGATCAGGATGGTACATTGTACTTGTGACGCAGCTCAGACGTGGTGTTCAGTCGACACCTTGTCGTCCTTGCGGATCGGTATGGTACATTGTACTTGTGATGCATCTCGGACGTGGTGCTCAGTTGACACCTCGTCGTCCATGCGGATCAGGATGGTACATTGTACTTGTGATGCAGCTCAGACGCGGTGTTCAATCGACTCCTCGTCCTCCTTGTGGATATGGATGGAGCATACGTTGTATTTGTGTCGTAGCTCAAAGTATATTTGTGACTTAGGTGAGTACGGGGTCACAGCTAAGCCCCCCGAGTGGGAGGATTGTTCTCCACTTGAAATGTTTTTAACTTAGGCGAGTACGGGGTCGCAGCTAAGCCCCCGGGTGGGAGGATTTCTCTCCACTCGAAATGTTTTAACTTTGGCGAGTACGGGGTCGCGGCTAAGCCCCCGAGTGGGAGGATTGCTCTCCACTCAGAATGTTTTTAACTTAGGCAATTTCGGGGTCGTGGCTAAGCCCCCGAGTGGGAGGATTGCTCTCCACTCGGAATGTTTTTTAACTTAGGCG
>NC_041381.1:55441098-55520747 GCF_002162155.2 Triticum dicoccoides | reverse complement strand
TAAGCCCCCGAGTGGGAGGATTTCACTCCACTCAGAATGTTTTTTAACTTAGGCAATTCCGGGGTCGCAGCTAAGCTTCCGAGTGGGAGGATTGCTCTCCACTCGGAATGTTCTAACTTAGGCGAGTACGGGGTCGCGGATAAGCCCCTGAGTGGGAGGATTACTCTCCACTCAGAATGTTTTTAACTTAGGCGATTTCGGGGTCTTGGCTAAGCCCCTGAGTGTGAGGATTGCTCTCCACTCGGAATGTGTTTAACTTAGGCGATTTCAGGGTCGCGGCTAAGCCCCCGAGTGGGAGGATTGCTCTCCACTCAGAATGTTTTTTAACTTAGGCGATTTCGGGGTCGCAGCTAAGCTTCCGAGTGGGAGGATTGCTCTCCACTCGGAATGTTTTTTAACTTAGGTGAATCAGGTTCGCGGCTAAGCCACCCACTGGGGGATTTGGACACAAATGATTACGAGGAACCAATCATTATGATATTGAAAAAATCTTGTCTTTGGGAAACAAACTGAAGTGCTTGTATTACAACTCGTCGGGTCGAGTGATTTTATGTATAGAAAGGACGGAGCAGCTCTGGCGTTCCATGCGCGTGGCTTGTACATGTTCTTGGCTACGTTGTAGATGTGGTATGCACCATTGTGAAGCACCTTGGTGACAATTAAGGGACCTTCCCAGGCCGGAGCGAGCTTGTGAGGTCGTTTTTGATCTACTCGGAGCACAAGGTCTCCTTCCTGAAATGCTCGACCTCTGACGTTGTGAGCATGGAATTGGCGCAGATCTTGCTGTTATATGGTCGACCGAATCAAACCCTTCTCATTTGCTCGAGGCCAATAGAATCCCGCTCGGTATGCTTTAGCCATGATGGTCCGAGAGGACGCATGGTGACCACAGGTCCCCGAGTGGATATCATTTAGGATCATTCGACCTTCTTCTGGGGTGATGCAGCGCTGAGCCACACCTATGACGCTTTCTCTGAAAAGTTGTCCTTTTATCACTGTGAAAGCTTTGGATCGACGGACTATCTGGCGAGCCTCATCTTCATCCTCTGGGAGCTCCTTTCTAAGAATGTACGTGATGTACGGTACTGCCCAATCGGGCGTAATCACCAAGACTTCCATGATCAGGTCGACCACGGCTGGAACCTCAATCTCAGTCGGGTTGGTTGACCTTATCGGTTGCGGGGGCCCTTCTTTGAAGGGATCTTCTTGTACTGACGGGGTATGGAGATGTTCCAAAAACACATTGCTGGGGATAGGTTTCCGAGTGGAACCTATCTTAGCCAGATCATCAGCAGCTTGATTCTTGATTCGTGGGATGTGGTGGAGTTCTAACCCCTCAAACTTGTTCTCTAGCTCTCTCACTGCATTGCAATAACCTGTCATTGCGGGACTTCTGATGTCCCATTCCTTCATTACTTGGTTAACCACTAAGTCTGAGTCACCATAAACCATCAAGCGCCGAACGCCGAGTGAAATGGCCATACGCAACCCATACAATAGTGCCTCATACTCAGCCTCATTGTTCGAAGAATCCAAGTGAATTCGGAGGACATAATTGAGCTTGTCTCCTCGTGGAGACACTAAGACCACTCCTGCACCACAACCATTTAACATCTTGGATCCATCAAAGAACATGGTCCAATGTTCTGACTGAATTTGAATCGGCTGTTGTTGCTCTGTCCACTCTACGGGCAAATCTGCAATTGCTTGAGACTTAATGGCCTTCTTTGCCTCAAATTTGATATCTAAAGGAAGAAGTTCAATCGCCCACTTTGCCACTCGACCAGTTGCATCTCTGTTATTCAGAATCTCTGACAATGGAGCATCGTTGATGACTGAAATTGAGTGATCAGAGAAATAGTGTGCAACTTTCTTCGTGGTCAGGTAAATCCCATAAACAAGCTTCTGATAGTGAGGGTATTGTCGGTGTCAAAACCGGCGGATCACGGGTAGGGGGTCCCGATCTGTGCATCTTAGGCTGATGGTAACAGGAGGCAAGGGATATAATGTTTGCCCAGGTTCGGGCCCTCTCGATGGAGGTAAAACCCTACTTCCTGCTTGATTAATATTGAAGATATGTGGAATACAAGAGTAGATCTACCACGAGATCGTAGAGGCTAAACCCTAAGAGCTAGCCTATGATGGTATGATTGTAAATGTGATCGGCCTTCTAAGGACCATCCTCTCTGGTTTATATAGGCACCGGAGAGCTAGGGTTTACATGGAGTCGGTTACAAGGAAGGAAACATAATATCCGGATCGCCAAGCTTGTCTTCCACGCAAAGGAGAGTCCCATCCGGACACGAGCCGATGTCTTGAGTCTTGTATCTTGACGCTTCTATAGTCCGGACGATGTATATTGTCCGGCTGTCCGGATACCCCCTTATCCAGGACTCCCTCAGTAGCCCCTGAACCAGGCTTCAATGACGATGAGTCCGGCGCGCAGTCTTGTCTTCGGCATTGCAAGGCGGGTTCCTCCTCTGAATACTCCAAGGTTATTATCAAACACGTAGGTCGTGTCCGGATCTGCAAAATGATCTTCACATACCACCGTAGAGAGAATGATACTTCAGCTGACAATTTTTAGACGACGTGACATGCCACTAGAGCTAGGTCATTATTCGAACCGTTTTTCACAACCAGCCACAGCGCGTATTGCGAGACAGTTTCCTGGACACGTCTTGTCAAAGCAGAGATCACGTCCCCTTATCACGGCATTCTCATCAATACAAGTATGGATAATGCCCCCGTGCCATCAATCGTGGCGCTTGGGAAGTAAGCGATTCTCAACAGGCTAGTGGGGAGGCGCACTGCTTTCGTTGCCTCTATAAAGGAATAAGAGTTCCCCATTCTTACCCACGCCTTCTTCCTCCCTCGCATACTCTTGCCCCCTCGAGCTCCAGCGCCCTAGCCCAGGTTTTCTCCGCATAATTAGTCATGTCCGGAGCAGGAGGCAAGTGGGTGGCTTCCACTGTGACGGAGAAGAAGATCACGAATCTCCGGGCGGCCGGATACCTGGCTGCAGATATAGCGCACCGGCTACCAGACAAGGGGCAGGTCATTCCAACTCCAGGACCCCACGAGAGGGTCATGTTCCTGGCCCACTTCGTCCGTGGACTAGGGTTTCCACTCCACCCCTTCGTCCGCGGGCTCATGTTCTACTACGGGCTAGACTTTCATGATCTAGCTCCGAACTTCGTCCTCAACATTTCGGCGTTCATCGTCGTATGCGAGGATTTCCTCCGCATCAAGCTTTATTTCGGCTTGTGGCTGCAAATCTTCTGCGTGAAGCCGAAGATTGTGAGCGGCCAACAAGCGGAGTGCGGAGGATCCATGGCGGGCATAATGCTTTATGTCACCTGGCCTGAAGGCTCCTTTGCGGAAACCATGAAGCGGTGGCAATCGGGGTGGTTCTACATCACCGAGCCACGCGACGCCAACTGGGCGGCGGCCCCTGAGTTCCAATCTAGAACCCCTATGCGGCTCACCTCATGGGAACAAAAGGGCCTGCTATGGGGCGAATCTACAGAGCTGACCGGACTCATCAACTGCATCAAGGTCATGAAGGACAAGAACATCAAGCTTTTCAATGTGATCCAAGTTATGCTCATTCACCGGATTCTGCCGTGCCAAAGGCGGGCATTTAATCTGTGGGAGTTCGTCCCGGCCGAACACCAGACGCTTCAGATGCTCTACGGCATGAAGCACAAGGACACGTGGAAGGCGCTATTAAAGGCCACCGAAGTACCTCCTCTTATAACCGAGGACCGCGTGCTCCACGCCGCACGGCACCCTACCCAGGTGAGTTCTCGGGCCGCCGCCGGGTCCGATTCTTCCCCATGTATTTATGGAAAATTCCGTAGTTATTGTGTGTATTTGTTTTAGGAGTACGTGGAGACAGCGGAGCAGATCGACAGTCCGGCTCCATTGCCAGAAAGCCCAGCCAATGATCTTCTAACGAAGATGCTGGTCCCGGCACCCTATAAGGGGCCGGAGAAGAAGGCCGATAAGAAGGCCCCGAGGACCTGAAAGGGCCTCCGAAATAAGGTTGCGCAAGCCTCGTCCGAAGACGACAAGGTGCATTCTTCCCCCGAAAGGGAAGAAGAGGAATAAGAAGAGGAGGTCGCCCCGTTCGGAAAGGATGGGGGGCCAGATACGGTGAACCACGGGGCCAGGAAAGGCCCCCGACGTAAGGCCGTCATACCCCTGTCATCCGATGACGACGAGGCAGATTCCTCCCGCGGAGGTGAGGAGGAACAAGGAGAAACACCACCTCCCCGCACTAGGGGAGGGAAGAAGAGGAAGGCCTCCCCGGTGGGAGAGACTGTGACGTCCAAGAAGGGAAAGGTATCCCTTCCATACTACTCCACCACCGCCGCCGATAGCGAGGAAGGGTGGCTTTCCAGGAAGAAGCCCCTTGTGCGATCATAAGTGTCCGCACTCAATCGTAATTTCGCTTCATAGTATTGTTTATAATGCCGAACTTGTATGCAGTCCGGCCAGGATCCATCCCGAAGTGTCGTCTTCGGATGGGTCCTTGAGTGAGTCAGCAATGAACTCACTCCCGACGGCCACGTCTCCTCGACCTGCGGACGACACAGAGGTGTTGTCCCGAAGGCTCCCGACGATGGTAGAGGTGGCCCTGGAGGCGCCTCAAGGCGGCGTCCCAGACGTCGGACTCGCGGGGTTCAAGGTCCCCCGGATCGTGTTGATGAGAGCCACGGTAGGCCGAGCTCTCAGCCGAACACTGTTCCAGAGCCTTCAGTGGTTCCGGACTTAGGCGGGCAGCCCCTCGTTATGGAGGGAGGGCCGTCTGTATCAAGGACTTCCGTTGCGCCCCAAGCGCCGGATTGTCTGCTGGAAGCGCTTCGCAGCGCTTCCCTAGATGGAGAGCACCGTACTCTCATGAGTGCAGTGGTTCAGAAGGTTTCGTCCGCCAAGAGCAGACTAACCAAAGCCTGCACCAGCCTCCTAACAGGCTTTGTGGTAAGCAGTAAAAATATGTAAAGTTGCCACCCGATAGGTAGTAGCCCCTAATACTCTGTTTGGTGTTCGGAAAGAAAACCCAAACGGAGGGTCAATTATAATCCGCAGGAGTCTGACAATAATTTTGAATGTAAATAAATAGGCTGTGCTGCTGGCCGCTGCTGCTCGCACGGCCGAAATCGCCGGCCTAACGCAGGATTTAGAGCAGGCACAGGGAGATCTCGGCCTCGCGAGGAGGCGCTCGAGGAGAGCAGAGGTAAATGATTCCCCTATCTCCTATAATGAATAGTAAATAAAATTTGATTATGCTAACAACGAGACGTCGTGATATGGTAACAGAGGCCACCACCGAAGTGGCGTCTCTCAAGAAGGCGTTGTCCGAGGCCGAACACAAAGCGGCCTTGGAACTCAAGGAGCGAAAAAAGCAAGAGGCCCGGGTGTGCGAGGTACAAGAAGAGCTCCGGGAGCTCGGCAAGAAGCTCGAGTCTGCGGAGCGGGAGATTAAAGCAAAAGAGGACGAACTGGCGAAGGCCCTTAAAAATACAAAAGACACCAAGGCCGAAGCCGAGAGGGCTCAGCAAGAGATCCAGGAGGCCAAGAAAATAGCGGCGGGTAAGAAATTTTTTATGCAAAGCAAACATGTGGAGGAGGCGTTTCTTTTACTTACTCGAATCCGGAGCTCTCCAGGAGCATTCACAGATCTGCCACGCAGCATATCAGATGCCGCAGAGTTCTACCATGCCCAGGAGGGGAGCTCAACGGAGAAGTTGTTACTGGGGCCAAACATGCAACACCTCTGAATGACCAACTGAAGCAGTTGGTCGAACTCCACAAGGCGGCCGAAGTGGGTATGAAAGATCTCATAGTCCGGATATAGCCTGGCGACCTTCTGCCCACCAGCTACTTCGGCCTGATCAAGCGGATGGTGGATTCCTGTCCGAGACTGGAAGTCATCAAATGATCCGTTTGTATTGAGGGTGCCCGCCGGGCCCTTGCCTGCGCCAAGGTGCATTGGGGCAAGCTGGATGCGGAGAAGCTGGTGAAGGACGGACCGCCGGAGGGCAAGCCGCATCGCGTCCCCAAGAAGTATTATGATGGCGTTATGAAGGGTGCTTGCCTCGTGGCCGACGAATGTAGCAAAGATATAATTTTTGAATGAATTCACTACTGTCATGTTTGTAAATTAAAGACGAAGTTACTTGCGCTATGCAGCGCTTTTGTGATTTAAAATATTACCTTCTGTGCGGTTGTTTATTAGAATCTGAAAGTAGGCCAGTCGTCGGCTTCCGCCCCCGTGTAACTAGTACTGGGGTGTTCGTGGAAAACCCGGACACTCTTTGTCCAAATATTTGGTCCCTTAAGGAGGTGTCCAGCGCAGCGAACCAGGCAATCGGACTATACGGCTTTATAACCTTCACTTAGCCATAGAAGTCTATGATTTTAAATTTCGGCAAAGCCCTTAGTATTCGGAAGGCCGAGTTGGGGCGCTATACACGCCTATATCGGACAAAGCCGAATTATCGCCTAAGGCGGAGAAATCTTTAAGGATTTTAAAACCTCTCAAACAGCGACCAGCTCTCGCCACATCATGTCGGACAGTTTTGTGCTTTCTCTACTGAGGTGCTCGTCTGGAAAAACTAGGGCACAATCGCAGTAGTTCTCCCTGCGCTACCTTAGCCGATTTAACGGAACGTAAGGTACCAAAACAAGGGAGCCGGGCTATCCCAACTGTAACCCAAGACATGATTCGGAGCTGATGCATATAATGCTATAAGTTCAGGGTGCCGCACTGTTGAAAGTGTTCGGACTTGTCTTGCCGTATTATAGGGCGCTCTAAGAAGCCCCTGGCAAACTCAACGCACCAAAATGTACGGATGCAAAATCAAATAAACATTTATAAAAAATGCAAAAAATAAAAAGGAAAATAATAAGCTGACATTGTATATTGTCTCCCATTGATAAATAATACGTTTAGGTGTATGTTTACAATGAATGCATGACGCGGAGATAAATAGGATTGTTTGACATATCCTATCCAGGAGCAGGTTACGTACAGATAGATAAAGCAGGAACTACGATCGTGAATAGATTCCACCTGGGTGTTTCCTGGTGTGTCTGAAGCCTGTTACCTCCTAGGTTTCCTCTCCTTTGTAAGTCTGACAATCCGGCTTGTCTGCAGAAGCTGCACTAAAGCTATGTCCTTAAGGGTAAAAGGAAAGGTTACGACGCAATACTGTACTGTTGACTGGGCCACTAATACGCCTCCGCCTGTGCCCCTTGTATTTTGAGTGCGTAATTGTGTACGCGTGGCACGACTGCTGCTTGGGTGGGACTTGGGTGGAGGCCGGACTGCTAGTCATGCTCTTGACGTGCCTGCTGATCCTGTTGCGGGGTGTTCCGCCCTCGCTTGACGGAGGTTGAGGTTGTCGTCGCCGGATTGGTGGTTTGCCGGAGGAAGCTGCATTGTACTTCGGCTGCAAGGGCCGCAGTGTGTTCCTCTGTACGAGAGAGTGGTCCATCTTCCCGTTGACTGTTATGACCTCGCGCGGGCCTGGCATCTTGAGTTTGAGGTATGCATAGTGTGGTACCGCATTGAATCTAGCAAATGCGGTTCGCCCGAGCAGTGCATGGTAACCACTGCGGAAAGGGACGATATCAAAGATTAGCTCTTCGCTTCGGAAGTTATCCGGATATCCGAAGACCACTTCCAATGTTATAGAGCCCGTGCAGCGGGCCTCTACTCCAGGAATGACACCCTTGAAGGTGGTTTTGGTGGGCTTAATCCTTGAAGGATCGATGCCCATTTTGCGCACTGTGTCCTGATAAAGTAGGTTCAGGCTGCTGCCTCCGTCCATAAGGACTCTTGTAAGGTGAAATCTGTCTATAATTGGGTCTGAAACCAATGCGGCTGAGCCGCTGTGACGGATCCTAGTAGGATGATCGCTATGATCAAAGGTGATCGGACAAGCTGACCATGGGTTGAATTTGGGGACGACTGGCTCCATCGCATATACGTCCCGTAGTGCTCACTTACATTCCCGCTTGGGGATGTGAGTGGCGTAGATCATGTTGACCGTTTTCACCTGGGGGGGGAGAATTTCTTTTGCCCCCCCCCCCCCATGTTCGGACGCCGGGGCTCATCGTCATCGTCGCTGTGCAGCCCCTTGTCCTTGTTTTCAGCGTTTATTTTGCCGACATGTTTGAATACCCAGCAGTCTCTGTTGGTGTGGTTGGATGGCTTGTCCGGGGTGCCATGAATTTGGCACGAGCGCTCCAGTATACGGTCCAGACTGGACGGTCCTTGATTGTTACGCTTGAATGGCTTCTTCCGCTGACCGGATTTGGATCCGCTGAATCCGGCATTGACCGCCATATCCTTGGTGTTGTCGTCGTTGTTCCGTTGCTTGTGTCTGTTGCGCCGTGGCTTGCCATTATTGTCCCGGACATCTGAAGTTCCCGAGTGTGGCGTAGTGCTGCTGCGAGCCAACCAGCTGTCCTCGCCCGCGCAAAAGCGGGTCATTAGTGTTGTAAGAGCTGCCATGGACTTGGGTTTCTCCTGGCCGAGGTGTCTGGCAAGCCACTTGTCACGGATATTATGCTTGAAAGCCGCCAGGGCTTCGGCGTCCGGACAGTCGACTATTTGATTCTTTTTAGTTAGGAACCGGGTCCAGAACTTCCTGGCTGATTCTCCGGGCTGTTGACTAATGTAGCTCAAGTCATCGGCATCCGGAGGTCGCACATATGTGCCCTGGAAGTTGTCAGGAAATGCGTCTTCCAGATTTTCCCAACTGCCAATGGAATTTGCAGGCAGGCTGTTTAGCCAGTGCCGGGCAGGTCCTTTGAGCTTAAGGGGAAGATACTTGATGGCATGTAGATCATCTCCGCGGGCCATGTGAATGTGGAGAAGGAAATCTTTGATCCATACCGCAGGGTTTGTGGTGCCATCGTATGATTCGATGTTTACGATTTTAAACCCTTCTGGGAATTCATGATCCATTACTTCATCAGTGAAGCAGAGGGGGTGTGCGGCACCTCTATGTCAGGCTATGTCATGTTGCAGTACGGCTGCATCTGACTGGTTGTATTCGGCCCGGCCGGATTGTTGTTAGTGTATCCGGTATGATGGTCATCGTCATGTGCTTCAGCACGCCCCCGTGATCCGTAGATCGATCTTGGTTGTCCTACGGTGTCATCCAGTTTATCGCACAGGTCCTGAGTATTGCCCCGGGCCGTAGTAAACCGGCGCGGGGGTACAGGCTGGTATTTCGGCTGATATGCCGTTTTGTTCCGACCTCGAGGTGGTCGGTCAGCCGTGGGGTTCTCGAGTCCATATTCCTCGGCTGCCAGGAGTTCTGTCCATCTGTCTGTGAGCAAATCTTGACCAGCTTGGAGCTGCTGCAGCTTCTTCTTCAGGCTTCTTGCAGTGGCAATAAGCCGGCGCTTAAAGCGCTCCTGCTCTGCGGGGTCTTCGGGTACACCGAACTCGTCGTCGCCAAGGCTGATCTCGTCTTCGGAGAGGGGCATGTAGTTGTCCTCCTCCGGATACCCGTCTGTCGCCTGTTCATCTAGGCTGTCATGCCCGTCTTCCTGTTCGGCCTGCTCGAAGGCGGGCTATTCGGGGTTGTATTCGACGTCGGCACCGTCCGGATTATTACCGTCTCCGATGTCGGTATTGCCTTGGCGGGGCTTGGAGCGGTGCTGGCGACGCCCATGCTTTGATTTTTTCTTGGAGGGGTTATCCCTTGTTGCCTCATCGCCGTTGTTTTCTTTCGGAGTGTCCACCATATATATATCATATGAAGAGGTGGTTGTCCACTGCCCTCTGAGCAGTGGCTCCTGTATGTCTCCTGCATCGTCGTCCATACCGTCTATGTCTTCGAAGTCAAAGTCGAGTATGTCAGTTAAATCATCGATCATGGTGACAAAGTGGGTGGTGGGTGGGCAACGAATTCCTTCGTCGCCTGCTTCCCACTCAGGCCGGACATAGTTTGGCCAAGAGCCTCCTGACAAAGAGAGAGACTTCAATGAGCTCAGCATGTTTCCAAAGCGCGAGTGCTGAAAGATGTCCACAGCGGTAAACTCCATTACCGGAGCCCAGCCTGGCTCGGCTGGCTCGAGAGTGAGCGGACCAGGACCAACAGCCGGATATGAGTCCAGGGGCCCAGGGTTACAGGCCTCCCTAGAAGTGAGGCCCGTGTTCGGCTCCACCGCCGATAAGTGTGCGGCCTGCGGGGCGGGATCCACCCCTCCGTCCATAGGCAACGCAACCTACCCTAGATTTAGATCCGGGGCTGCTTCGGGGATGATGTCCCAGGCACTGTCCGATAGCAGGTCTAGGCCGTGCTTGTCGTGGCTGTCCGGCGCTCCTGGCGCAGGCCCGAACCCGTCGAAGATCAAGTCTCCGCGGATATCTGTCGTGTAGTTCAAGTTTTTGAACCTGATCTGGTGGCCAGGGGCGAAGCTATCGATCTGCTCCAACTGGCCAAGCGAATTGGCCCGCAGTGCGAAGCCGCCGAACACAAAGATCTGTCCGGGGAGAAAAGTCTCACCCTGGAATTGCTTGAGACTTAATGGCCTTCTTTGCCTCAAATTTGATATCTAAAGGAAGAAGTTCAATCGCCCACTTTGCCACTCGACCAGTTGCATCTCTGTTATTCAGAATCTCTGACAATGGAGCATCGCTGACGACTGAAATTGAGTGATCAGAGAAATAGTGTGCAACTTTCTTCGTGGTCAGGTAAATCCCAAAAACAAGCTTCTGATAGTGAGGGTATTTTCGGTGTCAAAACCGTCGGATCTCGGGTAGGGGGTCCCGATCTGTGCGTCTTAGGCTGATGGTAACAGGAGGCAAGGGACACAATGTTTACCCAGGTTCGGGCCCTCTCAATGGAGGTAAAACCCTACTTCCTGCTTGATTAATACTGAAGATATGTGGAATACAAGAGTAGATCTACCACGAGATCGTAGAGGCTAAACCCTAAGAGCTAGCCTATGATGGTATGATTGTAAATGTGATCGGCCTTCTAAGGACCATCCTCTCCGGTTTATATAGGCATCGGAGAGCTAGGGTTTACATGGAGTCGGTTACAAGGAAGGAAACATAATATCCGGATAGCCTAGCTTGTCTTCCACGCAAAGGAGAGTCCCATCCGGACACGAGCCGAAGTCTTGAGTCTTGTATCTTGACGCTTCTATAGTCCGGACGATGTATATAGACCAGTTGTCCGGATACCCCCTTATCCAGGACTCCCTTAGGTATCTCTGCTTGGATGGGGTTAAGACTTCTGAGATGTAATACACGGGGCGCTGAACTTTGAAGGCCTTGCCTTCTTCTTCCCGCTCGACTGTGAGCATTGTGCTAACAACTTGTCCCGTGGCAGCGATGTAAAGCAGTAGAGGCTCCTTGCTAACCGGAGAAGCAAGCACCGGCTGGGTGGAAAGCAGGGCTTTGAGCTCCTCAAACGCTGCTTCAGCTTCGTCATTCCACTCAAATTTGTCAGACTTCTTCATCAGTCGGTAAAGAGGCAGTGCCTTTTCACCGAGGCGTGAGACGAATCGGCTCAAAGCAGCCAAACAACTAGTAAGCTTCTGAACGTCATGCATACGCACTGGGCGTTTCATTCGGAGGATTGTGCCAATCTTCTCTGGATTTGCGTCGATCCCTCGTTCGGAAACGAGAAAACCGAGTAACTTTCTGCCTGGGAATCTTAATGTGCATTTTGATGGGTTGAGCTTGATATCATACCTTCTCAGGTTGGCAAAGGTTTCAGCAAGGTCAGTTAGTAGTTCGGAACCTTTGTGTGACTTAACCACTATGCCATCCATGTATGCTTCCACATTTCGACTGATTTGAGTGAGCAGGCACTTCTGAATCATGCGCATGAATGTGGTGCCAGCATTCTTGAGGCCAAAGGGCATAGTAACATAGCAAAAACACCCAAACGGGGTGATGAAAGCCGTCTTTATCTCATCGGGTCCATAAAGTCGGATCTGATGGTACCCGGAATAAGCGTCCAGGAAGGACAGTCGCTCACGCCCCGTAGTTGAGTCGACTATCTGGTCGATGTGGGGCGAAGGAAAATGATCTTTCGGGCAGGCCCGATTGATGTGTTTGAAGTCAATACACATTCGAAGTGATTTGTCTTTCTTGGGAACCATAACGACATTGGCGAGCCACTCGGAGTGGTATATCTCGCGGATGAACTCAGCATCCAGGAGCCGAGCCACCTCCTCGCCTATGGCCTCTCTCTTCTCCGTGGTGGACTGACGGAGATGTTCCTTAACAGGTTTTACTTTTGGGTCGACTCGCAAACGGTGCTCAACCAGTCCCCTGGGTACACCCGGCATGTCAGAAGGCTTCCATGCAAAGTTGTGCCAGTTCTCACGGAGGAACTAGATGAGCGCTTCTTCCTATTTGTTGTCGAGTGTAGTTGAGATATGGGTCGGAGCAGCATTGGGATTGGTCGGGTGAGTGTGGACTGGCTTGGGTTCGCCGGCCAACTGAAATGCGTACTCCGAAGCAGGCCTCTTGGCACGCAGCAAATCACTCGGATCTACAGTTTTCTGGTACTCTTGAAACTCTACTGCTGCCATTTGCTCATCTGCTATCTTTGCACCATCTTGAAGACAGTCTTCTGCTCTCTTACGGTTGCCTGAAACCGTTATCATGCCTCTGAGGCCAGGCATCTTCATCTTGAGGTATACATAACATGGTCGAGCCATAAAGCTAGCATATGCAGGTCTGCCCAGAATGGCATGATAGGCACTCTGGAAATCCATGACCTCAAACGTCATCTTCTCCTTGCGGAAATTCTTATCATCACCGAAAACCACGTCAAGAGTGATTTGGCCGAGTGATTTAGCTTTCTTTCCTGGGATGACTCCATGGAAACGAATGTTGCTATCACTGAGTTTGGACATCGGAATGCCCATTCCTTTGAGGGCCTCAGCATACAGAATATTGAGACCACTGCCACCATTCATCAGAACCTTGGTCAGTCGGGTGCCCCTACGACTGGGTTGACCACTAGCGCTTGCCGCCCAGGGGTGGCTACGCGTGTCGGGTTGTCGGACTAGTCGAATGTGATGGGGGGTTTTTGACCACTTCAGATACCTTGGTGTTGCCGGAGCAACCATGTTCACCTCTCTGTTAATGACCTTCAGTCGACTTCTGCTCTTGGGATCAGCAAAAATCACCAAGGTGGCATTGACATTGGGGTAACCATCATCATCATCCTTATCTTCTTCTTCCTTCTTAGACTCTTTGTCCTTATCATTGGGTTTACTCTCTTTGAAGTTCTAAATTAGGAGTCGACATTGTCGAGTGGTATGCTTGGGGAGAATCAGATTCCCCTCCTCATCCTTCTTGGTGTGAATATGACATGGCAAATCCATCACATTGTTTCCTTCCTGGTCCTTCACTTTCTTAGGGATCCAAGGCCCTTTGGGTTTCCCGTTGAACTTTCCTTGATTCAACATTGTTGCCTCGGTAGGACCTGCTGCCTCAGCCTTTTGCTTCTGCTTCCGACTGGAATTTCCTCCTCCGGTGTCCTGGGCGACTGTTTTGTTCTTACCGCTCTGGAGTCGGTCCTCCTCTTCGCCGTTAGCGTACTTGGTGGCAATCTCCTGAAGGAAATATGCCCTAGAGGCAATAACAAAGTTATTATTTATTTCCTTATTTCATGATAAATGTTTATTATTCATGCTAGAATTGTATTAGCCGGAAACACAATACATGTGTGAATACATAGACAAACATAGTGTCACTTGTATGCCTCTACTTGACTAGCTTGTTAATCAAATATGGTTAAGTTTCCTAACCATACACATGAGTTGTCATTTGATTAACGGGATCACATCATTAGGAGAATGATGTGATTGACTTGGCCCATTCCATTAGCTTAGCACTTGATCATTTAGTAGTTGCTATTGCTTTCTTCATGACTTATACATGTTCCTACAACTATGAGATTATGCAACTCCCGTTTACCGAAGGAACACTTTGTGTGCTACCAAACGTCACAACGTAACTGGGTGATTATAAAGGTGCTCTATAGGTGTCTCTGAAGGTACTTGTTGGGTTGGCATATTTCGAGATTAGGATTTGTCACTCTGATTGTCGGAGAGGTATCTCTGGGCCCACTCGGTAATGCACATCACTATAAGCCTTGCAAGCATTGTAACTAATGAGTTACTTGCAGGATAATGTATTAAAGAACGAGTAAAGAGACATGCCGGTAACAAGATTGAAGTAGGTATTGAGATACCGACGATCGAATCTCGGGCAAGTAACATACCGATGACAAAGGGAACAACGTATGTTGTTATGCGGTTTGACCGATAAACATCTTCGTAAAATATGTGGGAGCCAATATGAGCATCTAGGATCCGCTATTGGTTATTGACCGGAAATGTGTCTCGGTCATATCTACATAGTTCTCGAACCCATAGGGTCCGCACGCTTAAAGTTAGATGACGATTATATTATGAGTTTATGTGTTTTGATGTACCAAAGGAGTTCGGAGTCCCGGATGAGATCGGGGACATGACGAGGAGTCTCGAAATGGTCGAGACATAAAGATCGATATATTGGACGACTATATTCAGACATCAAAAAGGTTCCGAGTGATTCGGGTATTTTCCGGAGTACCGGAGAGTTATGGGACTTCGCCGGGGAGAAGTATTGGGCCTTATTGGGCCATACGGGAAAGAGAGAGGGGCTGCCTAGGGCAGGCCGCCCCCCCCAAGGCCTAGTCCTAATTGGACTAGGGGGAGGGGCCGCGGCCCCTCCTTCCTTCCCTTCTCCCTTCCCCTTCCTTCTCTCCTACTCCTACTAGGAAAGGAGGAGTCCTACTCCCGGTGGGAGTAGGACTCCCCCCTTGGCGCGCCCTCCTCCTTGGTCGGCCGCCTCCCCCTAGCTCCTTTATATACGGGGGCAGGGGGGCACCCCAGAGACACAACAACAGATCATTGATCTCTTAGCCGTGTGCGCCCCCCCCCTCCACCATAGTCCTCCTTGATAATATTGTAGTGGTGCTTGGGCGAAGTCGTGCGACGGTAGAACATCAACATCATCACCACGCCGTCGTGCTGACGGAACTCTCCCTCGACACTCGGCTTCTTCGGAGTTCGTGGGACGTCATCGAGCTAAATGTGTGTAAGAACTTGGAGGTGCCATGTTTTCGGTGCTTGATCGGTCGGGCCGTGAAGACGTATGACTACATCAACCGCGTTGTGCTAATGTTTCCGCTTTCGGTCTACGAGGGTACGTGGACACACTCTCCCCTCTCGTTGTTATGCATCACCATTACCTTGCGTGTGCATATGAATTTTTTTGAAATTACTACGTTCCCCAACAGTGACATCCGAGCCCGGTTTTATGCGTTGATGTTATATGCACGAGTAGAACACAAGTGAGTTGTGGGCGATACAAGTCATACTGCTTACCAGCATGTCACACTTCGGTTCGGCGGTATTGTTGGATGAAGCGGCCCGGACCGACATTACGCGTGCGCTTACGCGAGACTGGTTTTACCGCCATGCTTTGCACACAGGTGACTAGCAGGTGTCAGTTTCTCCAACTTTAGTTCAACCGAGTGTGGCTACGCCTGGTCCTTGAGAAGGTTAAAACAGGACTAACTTGACGAACTATCATTGTGGTTTTGATGCGTAGGTAAGAACGGTTCTTGCTCAGCCCGTAGCAGCCACGTAAAACTTGCAACAACAAAGTAGAGGACGTCTAACTTGTTTTTGCAGGGCATCTTGTGATGTGATATGGTCAAGGCATGATGCTATATTTTATTGTATGAGATGATCATGGTTTGTAACCGAGTTATCGGCAACTGGCAGGAGCCATATGGTTGTCGATTTATTGTATGCAATGCAATCGCCCTGTAATTGCTGTACTTTATCACTAAGTGGTAGCGATAGTCGTAGAAGCAATAGTTGGCGAGACGACACGATGCTACGATGGAGATCAAGGTGTCGCGCCGGTGACAATGGTGATCATGACGGTGCTTCGGAGATGGAGATCACAAGCACAAGATGATGATGGCCATATCAAATCACTTATATTGATTGCATGTGATGTTTATCTTTTATGCATCTTATTTTGCTTTGATTGACGGTAGCATTATAAGATGATCTCTCACTAAATTTCAAGGTAAAAGTGTTCTCCCTGAGTATGCACCATTGCCAAAGTTCGTCGTGCCCAGACACCACGTGATGATCGGGTGTGATAAGCTCTACGTCCATCTACAACGGGTGCAAGCCAGTTCTGCACACACAGAATACTCAGGTTAAAGTTGACGAGCCTAGCATATGCAGATATGGCCTCGAAACACTAAGACCAAAAGGTCGAGCGTGAATCACATAGTAGATATGATCAACATAGTGATGTTCACCATTGAAAACTACTCCATTTCACGTGATGATCGGTTATGGTTTAGTTGATTTGGATCACGTGATCACTTACATGATTAGAGGGATGTCTATCTAAGTGGGAGTTCTTAAGTAATATGATTAATTGAACTTTAGTTTATCATGAACTTAGTCCTGATAGTATTTTGCAAATTATGTTGTAGATCAATAGCTCGCGTTTTGCTTCCCTATGTTTTATATGTGTTCCTGGAGAAAAGTAAGTTGAAAGATGTTAGTAGCAATGATGTGGACTTGGTCCGTGATCTGAGGATTAACCTCATTGCTGCACAGAAGAATTATGTCCTTGATGCACCGCTAGGTGACAGACCTATTGCAAGAGCAGATGCAGACGTTATGAACGTTTGGCTAGCTCAATATGTTGACTACTTGATAGTTTAGTGCAGCATGCTTAATGGCTTAGGATCGGGACTTCAAAGACGTTTTGAACGTCATGGACCATATGAGATGTTCCAGGAGTTGAAGTTAATATTTCAAGCAAATACCCGAGTTGAGAGATATGAAGTCTCCAACAAGTTCTATAGATAAAAGATGGAGGAGAATTGCTCAACTAGTGAGCATGTGCTCAGACTGTCTGGGTACTACAATCGCTTGAATCAAGTGGGAGTTAATCTTCCAGATAAGATAGTGATTGACAGTGTTCTCTAGTCACCATCACCAAGTTACTGGAACTTCGTGATGAACTATAGTATGCAAGGAATGACGAAAACGATTCTCGAGCTCTTCGTGATGTTGAAATCGACGAAGGTAGAAATCAAGAAAGAGCATCAAGTGTTGATGATTGACAAGACCACTAGTTTCAAGAAAAGGGCAAAGGGAAAGAAAGGGAAACTTCAAGTAGAATGGCAAGCAAGTTGTCACTCCCGTGAAGAAGCCCAAAGCTGAACCAAAGCCTGAAACTGAGTGCTTCTACTGCAAAGGAAATGGTCACTTGAAGCGGAAATGCCTTGAATATTTGGTGGATAAGAAGGATGGCAAAGTAAACAAGGGTATATTTGATATACAGGTTATTCATGTGTACCTTACTAGTGTTTATAGTAGCCCCTGGGTATTTAATACTTGTTCGGTTGCTAAAAATTGGTAACTCGAAACAGGAGTTACAGAATAAACAGAGACTAGTTGAGGGTAAAGTGATGATGTGTGTTGGAAGTAGTTCCAAGATTGATATGATCATGATCACACACTCCCTATACTTTCAGGATTAGTGTTAAACCTAAATAAATGTTATTTGGTGTTTGCGTTGAGCATGGATATGATTTGATCATGTTTATTGCAATACAGTTATTCATTTAAGTTAGAGAATAATTGTTGTTCCATTTACATGAATAAAACCTTCTATGGTCATACACCCAATAAAAATAGTTTGTTGGATCTCGATCGTAGTGATACATATATTCATAATATTGAAGCCAAAAGATGCAAAGTTAATAATGATAGTGCAACTTATTTGTGGCACTGCCGTTTAGGTCATATTGGTGTAAAGCACATGAAGAAACTCCATGCTGATGGGTTTTTGGAATCACTTGATTATGAATCATTTGATGCTTGCAAACCATGCCTTTTGGGCAAGATGACTAAAACTCTGTTCTCCGGAACAATGGAACAAGCTACTGACTTGTTGGAAATAATACATGCTGATGTATGCAGACCAATGAGTATTAAGGCTCGTGGCTGGTATCGTTATTTTTTGACCTTCACAGATGATTTGAGCAGATATGGGTATATCTACTTGATGAAACATAAGTCTGAAATAGTTGAAAGGTTCAAAGAATTTCAGAGTGAAGTGGAAAATCATCATAACAAAAAAATAAATTTTCTACAATCTGATCGTGGAGATGAATATTTGAGTTACGAGTTTGGTCTTCAATTAAAACAATGTGGAATAGTTTCACAAACTCATTCCACCTGCAACACCACAGTGTAACGGTGTGTCCGAATGTCATAAACACACTTTATTAGATATGGTGCGACCTATGATGTCTCTTACCGATTTACCATTATCATTTTGGGGTTATGCATTAGAGACAACTGCATTCACTTTAAATAGGGCACCATCAAAATCCGTTGAGACGACGCCTTATGAACTGTGGTTTGGCAAGAAACCAAAGTTGTCATTTTCTAAAGTTTGGGGCTGCAATGCTTATGTGAAAAAGTTTCAACCTGATGAGCTCAAACCCAAATTGGAGAAGTGCGTCTTCATACAATACCCAAAGGAAACTGTTGGGTACACCTTCTATCACAGATCTGAAGGCAAGGTATTCGTTACTAAGATGGATCCTTTCTAGAGAAGGAGTTTCTCTCGAAAGAAGTGAGTGGGAGGAAAGTAGAGCTTGATAAGGTAATTGTACCTTCTCCAAAATTGGAAAATAGTTCATCACTGAAATTAGTTCCAATGATGCCTACACCAATTAGTGAGGAAGCTAATGATGATGATCATGAAACTTCAAATCAAGTTACTACAGAACCTCGTAGGTCTTCCAGAGTACGGTCCGCACCCGAGTGGTATGGTAATCCTATTCTGGAAGTCATGTTACTAGACCATGATAAACCTACGAACTATGAGGAAGCGATGATGAGCCCAGATTCCGCGAAATGGTTTGAGGTCATGAAATCTGAGATGGGATCCATGTATGAGAACAAAGTGTGGACTTTGGTGGACTTGCCCGATGATCGGCAAGCCATAGAGAATAAATGGATCTTCAAGAGGAAGACGGACACTGATAGTAGTGTTACTATATACAAAGCTCTACTTGTTGCGAAAGGTTTTCGACAAGTTCAAGGGGTTGACTACGATGAGACCTTCTCACCCGTACCGATGCTTAAGTCTGTCTGAATCATGTTAGCAATTGCCACATTTTACGATTATGAAATTTGGCAAATGGATGTCAAAATTGCATTCCTAAATGGATTTCTGGAAGAAGAGTTGTATATGATGCAACCAGATGGTTTTGTCAATCTGAAAGGTGCTAACAAAATGGGCAAGCTCCAGCGATCCATCTATGGACTGGTGCAAGCATCTCGGAGTTGGAATATACGCTTTGATAAGTTGATCAAAGCATATAGTTTTATACGAACTTGCAGTGAAGCCTGTATTTACTATAAAGTGAGTGGGAGCACTACAGGCTTTCTGATAAGTATATGTGAGTGACATATTGTTGATCAGAAATGATGTAGAATTTTTCTGGAAAGCATAAAGAAGTGTTTGAAAGGAGTTCTTTAAAAGAAAGACCTTAGTAAAGCTACTTACATATTGAGCATCAAGATCTATTGAGATAAATCAAGACGCTTGATAAGATTTTCAATGAGTACATACCTTGACAAGATTTTGAAGTGGTTCAAAATGAAACAGTCAAAGAAAGAGTTCTTTCCTGTGTTGCAAAGGTATGAAATTGAGTAAGACTAAAATCCCAACCACGGCAGAAAATAGAAAGAGATTGAAAGTCATTCCCTATGCCTCAGTCATAGGTTCTATAAAAGTATGCCATGCTATGGACCAGACCTATTGTATACTCTGCCCTGGTTTGGCAAGGGAGTACAATAGTGATCTAGGAGTAGATCACTGGACATTACTCAAAATTATCCTTAGTGGAATCAGGATATGTTTCTCGATTATGGAGGTGACAAGAGGTTCGTCGCAAAGGGTTACATCGATGCAAGATTTGACACTGATCCAGATGACTCTAAGTCTCAATCTGGATACATATTGAAAGTGGGAGCAATTAGCTAGAGTAGCTCCGTTCAAAGCATTGTAGACATAGAATATTCTTGCAAAATACATACGGCTCTGAATGTGACAGACCCGTTGACTAAACTTCTCTCGCGAGCAAAACATGATCACACCTTAGTACTCTTTGGGTGTTAGTCACATAGCGATGTGAACTAGATTATTGAATCTAGTAAATCCTTTGGGTGTTGGTCACATGACGGTGTGAACTATGGGTGTTAATCATATACAAATATGAATATTGGTGTTAAATCACATGGCGATGTGAACTAGATTATTGACTCTAGTGCAAGTGGGAGACTGAAGGAAATATGCCCTAAAGGCAATAATAAAGTTATTGTTTATTTCCTTATTTCATGATAAATGTTTATTATTCATGCTAGAATTGTATTAACCGGAAACATAATACATGTGTGAATACATAGATAAACATAGTGTCACTAGTATGCCTCTACTTGACTAGCTCGTTAATCAAAGATGGTTAAGTTTCCTAACCATAGACATGAGTTGTCATTTGATTAACGGGATCACATCATTAGGAGAATGATGTGATTGACTTGGCCCATTCCGTTAGCTTAGCACTTGATCATTTAGTATGTTGCTATTGCTTTCTTCATGACTTATACATGTTCCTATAACTATGAGATTATGCAACTCCCGTTTACCGAAGGAACACTTTGTGTGCTACCAAACGTCACAATGTAACTGGGTGATTATAAAGGTGCTCTACAGGTGTCTCCGAAGGTACTTGTTGGGTTGGCATATTTCGAGAGTAGGATTTGTCACTCCGATTGTCGGAGAGGTATCTCTGGGCCCACTCGGTAATGCACATCACTATAAGTCTTGCAAGCATTGTAACTAATGAGTTAGTTGCAGGATGATGTATTACAGAATGAGTAAAGAGACTTGCCGGTAACAAGATTGAACTAGGTATTGAGATACCGACGATCGAATCTCGGGCAAGTAACATACCGATGACAAAGGGAACAACGCATGTTGTTATGCGGTTTGACCGATAAAGATCTTTGTAGAATATGTGAGAGCCAATATGAGCATCCAAGTTCCGCTATTAGTTATTGACTGGAAATGTGTCTGGGTCATGTCTACATAGTTCTCGAACCCGTAGGGTCCGCACGCTTAAAGTTATATGACGGTTATATTATGAGTTTATGTGGTTTGATGTACCGAAGGAGTTCAAAGTCCCGGATGAGATCGGGGACATGACGAGGAGTCTCTAAATGGTCGAGACGTAAAGATCGATATATTGGACGACTATATTCGGACATTGGAAAGGTTCCGAGTGATTCGGGTATTTTTCGGAGTACCGAAGAGTTACGGGAATTCGCCGGGGAGAAGTATTGGGCCATACGGGAAAGAGAGAGGGGCTGCCTAGGGCAGGCCGCGCGCCCCCCCAAAGCCTAGTCCGAATTGAACTAGGGGGAGGGGCTGCGCCCCTCCTTCCTTCCCTTCTCCCTTCCCTTTCCTTCTCTCCTACTCCTACTAGGAAAGGAGGAGTCCTACTCTCGGTGGGAGTAGGACTCCCCCCTTGGCGCGCCCTCCTTCTTGGTCGGCCGCCTCCCCCTAGATCCTTTATATACGGGGGCAGGGGGCACCCCGGAGACACAACAACATATCATTGATCTCTTAGCCGTTTGCGGTGCCCTCCTCCACCATAGTCCTCCTCGATAATATTGTAGCAGTGCTTAGGCGAAGCCGTGCGACGGTAGAACATCAACATCGTCACCACGCAGTCGTGCTGACGGAACTCTCCCTCGACACTCGGCTGGATCGGAGTTCGTGGGACATCAGCGAGCTGAACGTCTGCAGGACTCGGAGGTGCCGTGTTTTCGGTGCTTGATCGGTCGGGCCGTGAAGACGTACGACTACATCAACCGCGTTGTGCTAACGCTTCCGCTTTCGGTCTACGAGGGTACATGGACACACTCTCCCCTCTCGTTGCTATGCATCACCATGATCTTGCGTGTGCGTAGATTTTTTTTTGAAATTACTACGTTTCCCAACATCTCCATCATCCGAGTCAAAGACATATCTCCAGTCCGACCGAACTTCAAATTGAGCTCTCTGTAACGAACGTCTTCCTTAAAGGCATAGACTGCTTGGTGATCTGATACATTCTCCACTGTGTGGTGTAGAGTGATACACCTCCGGATATAGTCTCTCAAGGTTTCATTCGATTTCTGCATGCAATGCTGTAACTCCGGTAGACCAGTAGGTCTCTTGCAGGAGCCCTCAAATGTTCTGATGAACACTCAGGCTAACTCATCCCAACTCAAAATGCTCCCAGGTGCCAACTGATTCAACCAAGCCCTGGCACAACCTTCAAGGATCAGAGGAAGGTGCTTCATGTCCACCTCGTCGCTACCGCCACCAATGTGCACAGCCACTCGATAATCTTCAAGCCATGTATCGGGTTTCGACTATCCTGTGAACTTACTGACACCAGTCGCCAATCTGAAGTTATGAGGAATGTCAGCGGCTCTGATGGCTCTTCCGAAACACTCTGGGCCGGAAACATGGACTCTGCTTCCACTGGGTCTGTCTCAATCCAGCCCTTCTCTGTATGCTTTGTTCCAGTCGACCAAACCCTGCACAAGTATGGACCTTCCGTCGAAGCCGGGCTCTCTGGGGTCAACTGGAACTCTGCGGTCATTCCCATACGGACGCATGTCGTCGTATCGCCGGGGCACGTACGACCCGCCCCTCGGAAGGGGCGAAGGCGCTCGATGGTGGTTGTCGCGGGCGTACTCGTGATCATATTCTCCATGAGCTCTTCCGAGGTGCCGATCCTGGCGGTGATCACGACCTCCATGCCGCAAAGGCGGCCTAGGACTGTGTGCCGACTGAACGGTGTCTGCTCTTACTAATCTGTTGTGGATTCTGTTCTGCGACTAGGACACAGCGGAGTTCTGGTCTCCTACTGCTCGGAGCAGCGTTCAGATCTGTTCCAAGCCTTTTCCAGCCTCCGAACGGGACGACTGAATGGACTCCGCAATTCGCACAGCGGCTGCAAGAATCGATGTGGGGAATACCTGAGTTTTCGGTGGAAACAATTGCCGTGGACGTCGACTGGACTCGGGGATCAATCGACGAGCACGCTCGTCGAGAGAATGTTGGAGATTCTCCAGACGAGTGCGCTCAGCCAGAGTGGCCAGGCGCACTGCCTCCAAGGCACGGGCCTCAACAGTTTCCCCTATGATGGGGGTCTGGAGAGCCTCCACGTTGCAGCGATGCAGCTCCTCCCTCTGCTGCGAGCTGAGAGGTTGGGGCTGATACTCTTCATGGTCGAATGACGGTTCGTCGCTTCTACTGTCGTCGCTGCTACGGCGAAAACCAGGTGGACCGCGATGGGAGTCGACCATGAGGACTTCCGCCGCGGGGTCACAACTCCCGCTCTCGGAAAAGGTATCTGCGAAATCAGTCGATAGGTCGACCGATCTGCAGGGAAATACGTCGGGCTCGATCGCCGCGACTTGGGGGTGAACTCCTGACGAGCCACCGCGTATCTCACCCATCGCTAGAGCCGCGAATGGCCAGACCGCTTGCGGCGGCGTTCAGCGGAGTGAGGTGACGACACGATGGCCGACTGGTAAGGGGAAGATGGCTGCCGAAGGAGGATGCTGCGGGAACTCGCGCGGAAGTGCGACGAGCCACGAGCCGGGAGAGCCTTGACATCGAGGGGGGCCTCCTGGAGCCAGGCGGAGTCGTCGGCGACGAAAGTGAGCGCACCGAGTCGGAACTCGCGGCCTATGACCAAACCTCCACCGGAAACCATGTTGATGAAGATCGAAGAAAACGCAACCTCGACGGAAGTCGCTAAGACGCTTTGCCCCACGGTGGGCGCCAACTGTCGTGGTTCTAAGTCTGACAGTAAGTACAGGGGGTACGAATGAGGAGGCAAGGTCCTAGCTATGGTGAGATTGTACGCAAGTGTTTACGAGTTCAGGCCCCTCTCGGAGGAGGTAAAAACCATACATGTTGGTGCCCTGAGGCGGTCGACTGGATTATGGGAGTGTGTGTTACAGGGGGTGTGAACCCTTGTCCCAGAGAAGGGGGATGGCTTATATAGAGTGCGCCAGGACCCCGGCCATCCCCCATTACAAGGAGTTCAATGTACATAAAGATGGGGCGTTACTGATAACGCCAGCCATAAGTGCTATTAATGATCTTAAAGACTATGGAGTGATCATCCGACCGTTGCCGTTCTGAGTGACTCTTGATCTACAGTAGGTCGAGTGATTGATTGGCTGAGTGTCATCAGGAAGGAAGGGTACCCGAGTGATCGATCGGTCGAGTGGATTGCACTCGACACCTTCACTAGGTACTCCTTGTTGTCTCTTGGGCTTCTTTGCTTTTAGGGTAATGACCTTGGGTAGGGCGTATAGGTCAGGCCTCTGACCCTGCCCTAGGTCTATATCATCGTTAGGCGGCGCCTTTCTGTTCGCGCAGCAGTAGCAGCACAGCACGCCTGAGTTTAGATTAAGTAGTAGCGATGATACAAGCCACAATTAATTACGTTAATTAATACGAACCAATATATTGGTCGGATGGTTAGAGAGACGGTGGTATCTTTAGCCCGTCAAGGTTTAAGTTCTAATTATACGCTGGCTCAGTCTGCTCAGTCTCTCGAAGGTGTTCATAGAGATAGGATATGTATATGTTTGTTCATACGCGTATGTATGAAAACTTATGTCTATACTGTGTTCCAGAAAATTACGTTAATTAATCCTTAGAGGCCACAGACTAGGTCGGCTCGTGTTGATCAAGCCAGCTTGTATTGCACATGCGCTCGATGGCGTGGTTAAAACAAACAGGCTCTTACAAGGAGTATAGTATGATTCTGTCAACCTGCACTAATAATAGTTGTCTTGTCTGGCCCTTCACATAGTTTTGCCCGGCCAAATCTGCCACCGCTCGTTCATCCGGGTGATTTTTATTCGATCTGTTTGTTTCGCTCCGGACAGACAGGGCCCTGCGGCACGTGCTTCGCGAGCTGGCTGGCCTCACTCTGTCGCCCACATCTCGTGCGATCTTCTGTATATAGTCCTCACATAATTAAGAGCAACTAGAGCGTATGCCGTGCACGCTGTTCCGTATTACTACCACTGGGGGGACCATGCGGTACGTCCGTACGCATGCAATGCGCGTCCGTACAAATGTTACGGCGAGGTGTGGTCGACGGGCTACGGTGTTTCTTCAGTTTGCAGGTCTTTTTCCCGCTTAGTGCATCTACGGCCACATATGGCAAATCCGATCCCTCAAACGCCCGTAGACTCGTCCGGGCGGGCACATTTCAAATTTCATTCATTGCATCCGAATATTTCATTCTCGATTCTTATATCCATACAAAAACATGCAAAAGAAAATAGAACCTACATACTACATCGATCATAGCTACTCCTCGGAGAGCACCACCATCTCCGTGCCCGGCTCCGGCAGCATGGGCGGCAGCTGCAGCTCCGGCTGCTCCGCGCCGGCCTCCTTCGCCTCTATCTCCGCGTCGAGCTCGACGAAGAGCGCGTCAGCTTCCATCTGCTGCCGCCGGAGGAACGCCCGGTTGCTCGGCCATCTCGTCGGACCGGAACGGGAGAGGGAGAAGGTGGATGGACTCTGACTGACGGCGAGGGGTTTGGGTTATGGTTGCGAGACGCCGGCCGGCTTAAATAGCCGGATTTCGTCTTGGGCGGCCAGCCGGAGCGGCGTCACACCGCGGCGACGGAGGCGATGTCTGTTGGACCGTCCGGTTTCCAGGTGTTTTCGTATGGGGCCACGTTGTCACGCCGACTTGACGGGTGCCCGGGCGCCCCCGTATCCGCCCCATATTTGGGCTAGATATGAGGGGTGCTGGTCAGCCCGAACGTTTGAGAGGCTCGTCTGGGTTAAAAAATCGTGACCGGACAGTGACCGATCGGCCCGCCCGGATATATGAAATGGATTTAAGAGGTCCGGTTGTAGATACTCTTAAGGGTGTGTTTCAACTCTAGGTTCTACAAGCTCCAACTGGAAGCTTCCCGATCTCTCGCTCGCTTATGATTGATGGCCACTTCTATGAGCTCCGAGAGAGAGAGAGAGAGAGATCCACCTACTAATCATACTACCTGTTGGTTTTAGGAGGGTTAGCACTCTCAACAGCTGACCTTCGGCGTCCGTACGGTTTGGAAGCTAACACGAAGCAGAGGTTGGAGAGACAGCATCGAACCGGAGATCGATCGAATCATTCTAGCCTCCTGCGTACAGATACCATGCATCTTTCACCAGCCCGGCCTTTAATCACCAGACTACCCGCACTAAAGATCAAATCTCTAGCACACAGACCAATCTGTACTAGCTGTCTCCGTACATATGTAGAGAACGATACTCACCATGCCTATTACTTAATTACTACACCGTACCAGCCAATTGAGATCCACAGATCCACATTAGCTGTTCCATCACATTACCTTTAGCTAATTAATTAACTACTGCTTGGATGCACAATGGACGTCACCTTTGTGTTTTCACCCCATCCGCCTCACGCAGTCACGCTTGCTCAAGTCACGTTTGCAGTGCTTGATCACTTTTTATCTTCTTACAGTTTGGATCCATTAAAGTGACAACGAAATTATAGGACGACACGCAGTGTGCTAGCTAGTGTTGGACAATCTGGATTGAGGCGGCGGATAGTTGTAGCCATGAAAGCCCCCTCGTGGACGTTGGATCACCGTCAAAACTCACCTGCTCTTGACTTCTTGCATCATCATGTCTCCTAAACTGACTAATTTATGGATAGATTAATGTGAAATAATGCCTTCGGTTCATGTTCCACCTTCTGTACGGCCGCCTACGGCTCCGTACGATAAAGGCATTAGCTGCCTTTTTGGTTACATCACATCAGTTTCCAAATTTGCTAAGATGTTTCTCCTACAAGCAACTCGAACGGGTAGGACAATGAAACTCAGAGGCCTTTGCCAATGCACATCATTTTGCATACCACTTCTTGTAGGTACAAAGTGATCCCACATGCACATGGCCACATTCTTACACACTTGAGGTTGGAAGGACGGGACTAGTCACCAGACTAGTATGAGAAAATGACCCACCGCTTCATGCCTTGCCTTTCTTCTTTCTTCCTAAGGTTAGTGGCGTTTCTATCTTATTGTTTGTGGGAGCCAATAGTTTCTACCACACGGTGTATGTGGTGAGCACCTCCAAGCAATCAAGAGCCAATAGTTTCTCCTTCAACAAACGTCCTCAAGAAAAGCTAAGGGTTCCTCTGCCTCCTGCTGGCGTGGCCGCCGGTCTGCCTCGTCTCTGATGGCCTTATGGCCATGGCGGCACGGTGTATCACGATCCTTGCCCGCGGAAGGCCTATGCTTTTAGACATTCCTTTGAGTTTTGTTAGGGTTTATGTCCTTCTCAGGAAGACGAGACAACAGCGTCTCCCTGAAAGTTTCTCCCCGCCTATCCCCCATTCCGGTGGTGTGTCTAGCATCATCGGTGGGCGTGCAGAGGAGTGTGTCCGGCGGATCTGTCCTTGATGGATTTGCTCGGATCTGGTCATAGTTCGTCTGCGTTTGTGTTTTTCAGGTTGCATCCTTTCGATCTACGCTACTCTTCATCGGCGGCGGTTGCTGTTTTCTTGCGTTGGTCCTATGGGGCCTTAGCAAGACGACTTCCCGACTGTCTGCTACAAGAAGTTTTGCCCGGCTCCGACGAGGGAGGGGCGGTGACGGTGGCACGCCTTCGGCACGCATCAGTGCTTGTAGTCGTCGCTGGATGTTCTATGGATCTAGATGTGATTTTTATTGTTTCTGGTGTTCGTTGTATTGCCATGATTGAAGATGAATAGATCAGAAGTTTTCTCGCAAAAACAAACGAGCCAGCCGGTCCAAGGCTACATGCTTACTTTCTCTTGTTTCATCCCCTAACCCTTGGCAGCTAGGGCAAACTTTTCCATCCATGCTTCATTGGCGAGCTCGTGGATTCGACCCCCCCCCCCCTTTCCCTCTGTCTGCCGCTCTGATGCTTGGTGGAGGGGAGGAGAATAGCAATGCCTCCGCTCCGACTAGTAGCTTAGGTTAGGAATTTTTTTAGTCCTCGCGGGTCCGGCGCTCAGGCGGATGGCAGCGTTTCTTTCACTAGTTTCTCTTCCGAGCTTCAATCCTCCTCGAGTTCGACCGTCTGAAGTATGGACGTAGTCGGCAGAGCTCTGGCGTAGATTCCTACCATCTCCTTAGGGCGAGGTTAGAATTTCTCTTCATGTGGTGAGATTTGGTGGCAGGCGCTTCAAATCTATGCAAGGGTTCAACGGCGACGATTGTGGCTCTAGGACGTTGTACCATAGGGGCACGTAAACGAGGATTACCAAACTGTCATCGACAAGGTCAAGCCGGCTCCAGTAGGGGCGTGGCAATAATGGTGTTGGTCCTTAGGGGCATGTGAATGAGAACTTCCCAGCTGTCATCAACAAGGTCAAGTCGGCTTTGGTGAGGGAGCAGCAACAGTGGCGCATCGATGGCTCATTCAGGCGGTAGTAGTGGTTGTTCGGTGGTCTCAAAACCTTGATGTATTTTTTATTCTTTTTGAGAAGATTTGTGCTTCCGATGATTTTTATAATAGATTTGAATTATTTGCGAAAAAAAGGAGGCAACCATTGCGGTGTACAGACTATAGAGGCTGCCTCTAAAAGGAGAGAAGGCTTAGAGACAGCAAAGTCCATACACAAAAATACCTCGACCAAATCATTCCACTTTGGCCGGTTGGCAAGAGGTCCTATTTAACATTGCACGCCGTTGTCACAATAATCCTCTAATTGCTTCGAACGGCATAAAAAAGGACTCTATATATGTACTATTTTTTTAGAAATATATACATGTATTTCTCGGTGAAGAAACCAGAATATATGCGCGTGTGTTAATTTGTTGTTGGCTCGTGAAGGAACGTGGTCCAACATTCAACCGTCCATGTACTTGTGTGAATGTTTTCAGAAAAACTTGTGTGAAAGCCACATCAGAACAGGTCTGAACTCTAAAGCCGTAGCAGTAAGCGAGATGTGGTTGGCACAACTTGTTGCTCACGTAAATAATTTATTGTGTATGTTGACAAAGACTTGTAATAACATCCAAATTGTCCACCTAATAGTACTGTAGTAGCTTTGAAAAGTTAAATTTTTGTAATGGCCATCCAGCATCGCACATTAGTTAGATGCATGGTCTTCTATATACCGATGATCAAGTGACTTGACATACAAACTCTATGTGAATTTCAGCTGACCAATTGCAGACAAAAATATTTTCAGTGGTAAAATTACTGTCAGTAAATGGACGTATATTTGACCATTTCTCCGTATCCCACAAGCAATATACGTAAACAAGAACAAGTAAAAAAAATTGGTGGTCCACTGGATTAGTTAAGCTAGACAGAGCCTGTCACATCTCGCAGTTGGATTAATAATCTGCTTCTAGCAGCCCATTATCAGGGTAATAACAGTAGTTTTACTCGAAAAAAGAAACAGTAGCTTTAGCAGACTTGTTGTAGCATATGGGGATCCGAAAACAAAAGAGACTCTCCGAACTTTCCCAGAAGCTGCGACCCATGTTCTCATTTCTAAATTGATCACGCCTGATTGGGAACCGCACTAGACTAATGTTAACACTCCTGTTATATAGTAAGACTGTAAGATCTTTAACGAGAAAATTCCTTATACTTAATCATGTTTTTTGTGTGAAATGATTTCCATAAAGGAAGCCGGCCCCGCAAATATTTCTCTTTTAAATGGATGGAGCATATGATTTAATCATGTTTCATTTGTCTGACATATATTCGCTTAGTACTTGCCCGTTGCCAGGTGGTTGTTCCTTTTCGACACAGATTGGCTTAGTACGTTGTTTCATGATGTTCTATGGGGTATATGTTCCCGTACCTGATGCTCAGCCAACTACTTAAAATACAAGGATTCGCATTTAGCAGCATGAAAGGTGCAAACAAACACACGGCACGCACGCATGCACTACGTACGTTGCAGTGGGGGCGAGGTTGAGTACAACCCAAGCGAGGTACTATACGAGACGTCTCCATCATCGTCTCATCGGTGCGTTGCTTGCAAACAATCTTGGTCTTTCTTGCCTGTTTCCTCCTCGCCCGGCTGTCACCGCTGATGATGCCTTCACAAAATTTACCTCCACGATGAGTTAACCAAACAATAATATATCACTTAGAGCAATCCAACCCCAACGCAGGTAGCCATTTCGTCTGCCGCCGATCATTTGGATCGACGTGGGCCAACGTGTAGACCAACCGCACTGAACCATTCGCAAAACGCGTCCATGTGGACCCATTTGCGGCAGAAATATATCGGCGCGGGCGCGAAGTGCACGCCTCGCGCGCCTTCTTGGTGTCCGCCGCGTCCCCACCTGGCGGCCGCCCAACTACCACGGTTAACTATATTAATGACGACCACCCTCCTCGGGCCCGTGGGTCAGCGATGGCGGTCGGCATTTTTTGATCCGAGCGTGCGGTGGGGGGTCCATCCTCATCCGCTTCCAGAAGCCCCCCGTCCCCATCTCGCCACCCCCTCTGCTCCTCTGTTGGCGACAACCCTAGCCACCGCAAAATGGGCTTTTTCTCCGCCGTGGCAGCGGTGGTTCGCCTTCGAGCACGAGGAGGCCAGGAGGTGTGGCGTCTATGACGTCTGGCATGACTCCCCGCCGCCGGCCCTCGTCATGCGCGACGAGGACCAGAAGGCGGAGGCCACCTACAAGGGGGCGCTGGCGGCTGTACTCCGGGAGAGCGACGAGGAGGGGCGGCGCAGGGAGGAGGAGAAAGAGGTGGCTTACCAGGCGCGCATGGCGGAGGCCATCGCGCTGTCTGCGGCGGCGACTATGTTGACGTTGCTGGCCCCGCCTTCCGTAGCCAAGGCCGAGCCGGAGCCGACCCCATCGAGCACTACTCCTGGACCGGGGTGATGCGCGAGTAGGTCAGCGCGCCACCGATTTGGATGGGGACGACGTAGGCACAGGAGTGCGCCTACCTCGAGCAATGGGCCAGCGGAGGCTGGCCGAGGAGCGTCGCGAGGGCGAGTACCTCGAGCAGCTGGAGCACCACGTCGAGGAGGAGCACCGCGACACAGCCCGTGGCGGACGACACAACTTAGGGCGTTCCCCTGGGCCGGGTCGGCGCCGACACTGATCGACCTCACCAGGCCCGACGACGACAACGAGGACACCTAAGGGAGCGCCGCCTCGTCGTAGTTTAGGTTTAATTAATGTTTTAGTTAATGTAAATGTGGATGCATGGACTCTCGCCGGTCTTTGTGGCCGGCATTAATGTTTTTCTATTTTTGAAATATATGTGTTTTATTTTTTTGCACGACCTAAAAAATGGCTCGAACTAGCGTGGGCGCATGCGCCGATTCAAACGCGAAAACGGACATAGCTGTCTTATTTGGATCGGCGCGTTGGAGTTGCTCTTGCATCGTCTGATGTGTCCCAAGGATCGGAATGCTCGTCAACCTCAGCAGCCGTGCGCGAAGAGACGCCTACCATATACGATGTTGACGTCCGGCGCCACAGATCGTCTCCAAGGTCGAGAGCGCTTTTGTGATTCTTCGGTTGTGTGTAGTGCATCAGTATTCAGTACACGATCTTCCTTTGCTCATCATGACTGACTTTATATCTTCCGAAAAAGCGCCGGAGAGAATGTCCACTGTAGAGCACAGCATTTGCTTTGTGCCGCGGCGTATGGGCAAGCAGTAGAATACGTGTAGCCGCTGCCCGGGCTAAAACCGTCATCCCTCACCGAGAAATTAAAGAACAGAGGAAACAGAACCGTCCGTCGTCGTTGACGCAGACACGGGCGTCTGATCGTGCACCGTGATATCTTTGCCGTTCCTAGTGTAGTGCTGCACACGGCCAAAGGCAAAAGTGTTGCTAGAGTAGGCAGGTTAGCTGTTTTTTTTTTTTGTTTGCAAAAGAGTAGGTAAGCCTTGGGTAGCATTCCAGCGTATGGCCATGGCTCGTGTCTGTGTCCGTTTCAATGGCGTCCAGGCTGTGGATGATGTGTGACGTTTCGAGGAAGGTGGCTCGTAGACCATGCTTTTGTCTGCAACTGTCTACAGTCTTCTTCGAAGACTTGTGCTCGAGAGAGACTAGTCAGTCATTATAGGTGTCCAAGCCAGCAAAAAAACATTTCTTGTTGCCCAAGAGAGAGATAGAGAGGGGTTGTGGTTTTTCTTAGTCATTATCAGTCTATCGATCTGTTTCAAGCTTTGCGATGTCAGGGGAAAACATAAAGGACCATTTGGACGTGGAGAAGAGACGATTTTTTTATTTTATTTTTGCTGCCTGGTCGACCGGGGACAAGTCAAGCGTTCGATCATAGACCGCACGATCAACATAAGAGTCTGCCTTGTACGAGTAACATTCAGATGCCAGCGTCACAGCTTCAAAGTCGAACCAGCCCGTGGTCCTCTATCTCGCCATCATCAGTCAGTCAATTCTGTTTCGTTGTCAAGAAGAGCAACAAGTCTGGGCGTTACGTGGAGGCCAAGAAAAATCAGAAAACAATGGCTGTAGTGTACACATCACCCGTGGAACAGGATGTGAAGAATATATTTCGACTCGTTTGGAGTACTGCGAACCAACCTGTGGTTGAGATGGTTTGGTGAACAGTGGTATCCCCAGCCCACCAGGGTTCAAATCCTTTCAGGATTTTCGGCGATGCGCTTTCAGTGGGAGGAGACGTTCACATCAACGACGAGGCGCCTACAGTGACTTTGTAAATCTCAAGATGATATGCCGGCTCAGTCTCTCGGAGATGCTCATAGGGGTAGGGTGCATGTGTGCGTTCACAGGGATGAGTGTATGCGCGTATGTATGAGCGCTTGCGTCTGTACTGTATTAAAAGAAGACTCATTTAGAGTACTTCTATATGGTTGCGGACAAGTCAAACAGGCAAATCACCGGGCCATGACCCCATGTCGCGATCCATCGACCCTCCGTCCATTTGGGCCATGACAACGATGATCAAGCAGAGGGCAACAAAGTTTCTCTATCGTTTCACAGTACTATCGTTCGAAGAAGATGACATTATTCATGAGAAAAGGATAGTTTGACAATGTCAGAGCATCTTTATGTCGGGCCCGTAAATCTCTTGCAACCGTCGAACTACGATGTCTGGACCGCACAAGCTGTCACATCCCTAATTTAGGCCTTGCCTGTCTTGCATAAGCTTCCCTGCATCATGTTTGAGTTTTGTTGAAAGTTGAAATGGGGATGACAAACCCTAGCAGCAGATCAAGTCAGATAGGTTCAACCTAAAATAATCTTCAATGATTCCAAAATGCCTTTGAAAATGTTCATGATTTTTGTTAAAGATGAAAACCTCTGCCAAAAATGATGCAAATATTTTTAGGCCATTCTGGATATTTGAAATAATTCATAAAGTATTTGAATTGGGGCATTTAATTGCTATAAATATTATTAAATGCTCCAACAATTCTGGAAATAGCTAAGGGCCTCTGAGATAATTCAGTTATTGCCCATAATTAAATTCAGGATTTATAGAAATGATTTGGTGTTTTTACTAAATCAAAAAGAAATTGCAAAAATAGAAAACAGAAACCAAAATAGGGAAAAATCAGAGAGGGACAAGAAACTTACCTGGCGCTCACCAGGCAGCCCATCTGGCCGACCCAACCCACCAGGGGCACGGAGGTCTTCTTCCTCCTGCCAGTCGAATGCACTGCGTGTGCCCGACGTGCGCACGGACACCGCATGCCACCTCCTGCCTCCCTGCTTGCTCCCGCGACCCCTGGAGATGCCACGCAACCCCCCGGCCCCTCTCACTCTCTACCGTGCTCATCCCCTCCTCTGCCGCCTTCTCTCTTCCGCGACTGAACGCTGCCACTCCCCATAAGAACTAATCATGACTTATGTTAGGATTTCATTATCCTCGATGATGGTTCCCAACCTAAACTTGGTAGTGTTTTATTATAAGACTACAATGTGGTAATGCTTGTCTAGGACAGTGTGTTCACATGTGTTTAGCAAAACCAACTCATGTTTTGGAGCTTACTATCGTAGTTCATCTCCCGAGAATCTCGCAACACCATCTCATCGATTTATGTTGCAAACTTTCATCTTTCTTTCTAGACTTGATGAGTCTGGAATATCCTGACACCAACCAGATCTGAATCTCAGGCAGATGTGATGGTTGGAATGTTCCCCAAGAACTATTATATTGGTCTCTCTGTAACCCGGTAAGTGGATGTCGAGGCCAACACACCCAGCCGGAAGATCTATTATTGTAGTATCTTGATTGAGGAAGTTGGCCACCTCCCCATAATGATTTCGTAGGATTTACTCCAATAGTTGTTCCTTATGGATCCTTGTGCTCCCGAAGTCCGGTCTTTTACTTGATGTTCTAGATATCAAACTATATCTACGAATAGATTACGCTAGCACATCAAGGAGAACATTAGCAGTAGCGTGCTAAATGTCTCTCGGTCGATCATCCAGATTTTGATTCCTTGGCCTCGCTAAGGTGAAATCTGAGAAGGTGTTATCTTCCTCTGCATCTGCATTGTCCATCACTATTCATCATGGTAGTATGGTGTGTTGCCAAGATCCTTGACACGGTTATTGGTAAAACCTTGATGAATATGGAAATGCTCAAGTCCTTGAGAGCACGCACAAGCAATAGGTGTTATATCGGCACTAACTGGGATTGCTCCCAGTTTTCTTCGGTTAGGCTATAACTTTTCAACAGTGGAATCACTCTCATCTGTTGAGTTATTCCCCAGTTTCTAGAATCATTCCCATTATTTTCATTTTGTTCCCAGCTTGCACCGCCATCGTGCCACCCTACTCTGGATTACCCTTCTCAGTATTTATTGATTAGGATCATTTTCAAAAGTGGTCCTCCCATGGGTTCCATCCATTTCCGATGATAAGCAAAAATCATCCCTTGCATTGTCTTCAACAAGGTAATCCACATCATCCAATCGAGTCCAGAGATGCCATTCCTTTGAACTCCACCAAACGATTGTTGGTGAACTGCCTTAGACTGGTTTAGAGAGTTTCGATGATCCATGTATCAAAAGTAATTCTTTTGCCACTTAAGGTAATAACTCTACGAGTCACTCCTCTAAGATGTCTTGTTAACGTATCATGGCAACTCAACTCCTCGTTACGTTGACAACCGTTCACCACCTTCTTAAGTGTGGAATTGTTGCCTAACTAGTGAACCTTCGTCATCTGTTCCACTCCATCCCTTTGGATGTATGCTTCGTTTCCCAGCTTGAGAGATGTTTCAATGTCTCACTCCATGAGTTTATCCTAAATTGTTCGATCTTCGAGGAGATCGATCCTTCTAGAGACTCCTTTCCCTCTCGTTGTCATGTTGGCCGGATTCTCAGAGCAAGACATCGAGACAAAGATGGTAATCGAATCGACATTCTTATAAAGTGCAACCTGGTTCGAGAAATTTGTGTTAGTTTGCGTTCCCCCTTTCATCTTACCATATGCTTGAATCTCGGGACGAGATTTTTGTTTAGTGTGGGTGAGTTGTCACATCCCTAGCTTAGGCCTTGCCTGTCATGCATAAGCTTCCCTGCATCATTTTTGAGTTTTGTTGAAAGTTGAAATGGGGATGACAAACCCTAGCACCAGATCAAGTCAGATAGGTTCAACCTAAAATAATCTTCAATGATTCTGAAATGCCTTTGAAAATGTTCATGATTTTTGTTAAAGGTGAAAACCTCTGCCAAAAATGATGCAAATATTTTTAGGCCATTCTGGATATTCGAATTAATTCATAAAGTATTTGAATTAGGGCATTTAATTGCTATAAATATTATTAAATGCTCCAACAATTCTCGAAATAGCTAAGGGCCTCGAAGATAATTGAGTTATTGCCCATAATTAATTACAGGATTCATAGAAATGATTTGGTGTTTTTACTAAATTAAAAACAAATAGCAAAAATAGAAAAAAGAAACAAAAATAGGTAAAAATCAGAGAGGGAGAAGAAACTTACCTGGCGCTCACCAGGCAGCCCATCTGGCCGGCCCAGCCCACCAGGGGCAGGGAGGTCTTCTTCCTCCCGCCATTCGAATGCACAGCGTGTGCCCGACGTGTGCACGGCCACCGCATGCCACCTCCTGCCTCTCTGCTTGCTCCCGCGACCCCTGGAGATGCCACGCAACCCCCCGGCCCCTCTCACTCTCTACCGTGCTCATCCCCTCCTCTGTCACCCTCTCTCTTCCGCGATCGAACGCTTCCGTCGCCGCTGCTCGCCGTAGCCACGCCCACCAGCCCTCCCTCGCCCAAATGACGTGTCCAGCAGCTCCGCCGCAACCTCTTCTCCCTCCTCGCCGAGCTACACGAGCCAGGATGGCCCCAAGACGACACATGTGGCCTTCTTCCCCGACCACGGCCGTCGGATGCCGTCGCCCGATTTGCCTGCCCCCGTCTGACCTCGAGCCCACTGAGCATCCCTTCCGACTCGCGGTGAGCTCCTCGTCAGTTCCCCCTCTTTTGCGCCGTCGTTTGCCTCCCTTAGCTAGCGTAGCGCCGCATCCAAAAGCTCTCTGGCGCTGGCCATGCTGCCGACGGGGCTAGCGTCGAACCCGTTGCTCCTCACCGCATCATCGCCCTCCTTGCTTTACCAGGAGTCCGGCGAGCCCCTCGGAGAGCTTCCCTGTGCCCTGTAGCCCACGATCGCTCGAAGCCATACCTCGGCCACCGCCGCGAGCTCGTTCCGGTGAGCTCCGGCAACCCCGCGCCCTTTCGCGTGCCTCCCCTGGATGCGCGCGAGCAAGGGCAACCCTCTGGTGCCCTTGGCTTGGCCCAACACCGCCCGTAGCGCCACTCCGACGAGCTCCCGCCGTGGTTTTGGTCATCGCCGGCTGAACTCCGGCGAAGTCGACGTGTCACTTAATTAGCGCTAATGACCCTGCTAACCAACCCTCTAATAGCCACTGACGGTGGGCCCTACACATGGTCAAACCTCAGTCAACGCTAGATTTGACTTGGATTAGTTCCTGAGTCACTAACGTGTGGACCCCACCCGTCAGGTTTGACCTGGTCAGCCACGGTTGACCTGCTGACGCAATGCTGTTGTCATGCTGACACAGTAAACAATTTATGTTTTTAAAATAATTCAGAAATTCTAGAAATAGCTAAAACGTCTATAATTCATATAAATTCAACCGTAACCCAGAATGAAATGATTTATATATGAAAAATTATCATAAAAATCAAATCTATCCATCTGTACCATTTCCATGCATGATAGAACAACTTATGAACACTATTTAGGACAAATCAAATGAATGACATTTGAATGTTAACATATCACTACTAGGGAAAACCTTATACACAGAAATTTAGCAGCAACGCGGGTCAAAAAAGGGCGCTAGTGCTAGATAGTAGTAGCGGTTGGGAAAAAATTGCGCTACAGATAAAATCATAGCAGTGGCGCGTGTGGTCGTAAGAGCTCTACTACTAATATTCCCATTGCTAGAACGCTAGGCTACGCATAGCAGTAGCGGGCTTGGAAGAAGCGCGCTACCGCTAGGACAAAATTAGCAGCGTGTTTCCTACGAACAACGCTACTGCTAATGGAAATGAAATAAAATGAAAAACAAATACAAAAGTAAATTAAAATGAAAGAAATAGAAAAAGGAAAAAGGAAAAAATATAAAACGTAAAGCAAAATAAATGAAAAAGCGAAAAAAGAAGAAAGGGATAGCAGTAGGGTTTGTTCGTTAGAGGCGCTATAGCTAACGTAGCTGCAGCGCGTTTCCTAGACCCCCGTTGTAGAAACAGAAGAGGAAATAAAAAATGGAAGGAAATTACATAGCTATAGCAGTAGCGCATTTTGAAAAAACCTCTATAGCTACCTTAGCTATAGCGCGTTTTGCGAAACGCGCTACCACTAAGTTTGACTTAATCAAAAAATTGTTTCCCCACTGCCACCACTTCTCCCCCAAATCCATCGACGCACACCGCCGCTGTCTCTCCGATTTGCCATCGCCCCACTTCGCCGCCGTCTCCTGCCGACATCGACGCCCCCGGAGCCACCAGAGTCGCGCGCCGTTGATGCCACCGGAGCCGCCCCCAACGCCACAGAGCCGCGCGGGCTCATCAACGCCACCGGAGCCGCCGTCGACACCACCGGATCCTCCATCTCCATAACTGCCTCCCTCACCGTCACCGGAGACGCCCCTACCTCCCTCGCCACCACTGCCTCCCTCGCCACCACCGGAGCCATCCTCTGTAAGCCCCCACCCCTCCTCTCTCTCTCATGCATAGGTTAACTAGTTTAATTAGGTTAATTATCTAGGTTAGTGCAAAAATTTAGTTAGGGCTTTGACATAGAAGTAGTTAGGTTAACTAGTTTAATTAGGTTAATTATCTAGGTTAGTGCAAAACATTAGTTAGGGCTTTGACAGAGAACTAGTTAGGTTAACTAGTTTAATTAGGTTAATTATCTAGGTTAGTGCAAAAATTTATTTAGGGCTTTGACAGAGAACTGGCTACATTAACTAGTTTAATTAGGTTAATTATCTAGGTAAACTAGGTTAACTAACTAGGTTAAATAGGTAGATTAATTAGGTTTGTTAGATTAACAAGCTAGGTTAAGTAGGTTGGCTAGGTTAGAGCAAAATTTTATTTTAGAGCACTAGGTCAAAAGGGTTAGAGAAAGGCAGTTCCTTTGCAATTTAATTGGGTACTGTCCTAGGCAGAGAAGGGTTAGAGAAAATAATGTGTCTGTGTGTGAGGTCATTTTGCAAAGGTTTTTGATTTTTGAAAAGACCACTATTTTTCAAGGAAAAGAATTTAGGCAAGTTTTATTTTAAAGATGATCCCTTCCTAGAATTTTATTGTTGATTATATCTTTTCATTGAACTGGTCATGTTATATCTTTTCATGGTTCGATTGTGCCCAAGTGGCTTCCTTGTTTCCAGGGAATGAAGCCGAGTGGCCTATGTTTTGCCAGAATGTTGATTCATTTCCGTTCTGGCAAATTTCAGGTTCTTGATTTGTCCACTTTTTAGCAAAAGTCATGCCAAAATTTTCCGTGAATTTCGGCATGACTTGTGCTACAAACTAGGACATATCGAGTGCCTGGGATTTGCCGCACCGGGAAGGAGTCAATGTTCCTGCATGTCATTGTTCATTTTATTAGGTCTAGAATTAATTACTAGATTTAATCATAGGAAACATGGCTAGCAACGATGAAGGACAGGGTTCTGGTGACTGCGACAACGTCTACCAGGAGGCAGAAGAATTTTTGAGGGACGCCGATGATCAAGAGTTGATGTTGGTGGGTCCACCTGTCACATCGAAGATTGAGACTGACATCGAGACCGGCCCAAGACTGACACCGGCACTAAGACTGAGACCGGCATCGAGACCGGCGCTGAGACTAAGACCGGTGCCGTGACTAGCGGAGCCGGTATAGAACCGAAAGAAAAGAGGCAACAACTTCCTAACAAGCTCAGGACTACTAGATTGGTGGTCACGGAGGTGGACGACGGCAATTTTGAGCCAACCGCGCTCGAGGAAGCACGTGCGTGCTACGACAATCAAGTAGTGCATCATACGGACAACCGCCAACATCAACGATGCAAAACTGAAGAAGATAGATAATATGAGGCCCTCACTCCTAAAGAAGCTGCACCAGATATTCTTTTTCCCGGGCCGGAATGAAAAGGATTATAAAGATCCAGATAAGGACCCGGCAATGAAGAAGATAAACAAACACGCCATGACCAAGTTTAGCGACGCGTTGGCCGCCTGGAAAACAAGGGTAAAATATCGGATCATCGTCAAAAAGGAACCCTACTCCGAGATTGTAAAGGATAATCCGACAATCACGGAAGAGCACTTTCAAATATTCAAGGTGGCTTGCGAGGCCGACGCTGCCAAAAAAAGTCGAAGTACATGAAGGGGCTTCAACAGAGGAACATTGGGAGCCACCACCTCGGAAGTCGTGGTTACGGCGGGAAGAGGTCCATATGGGCCAAGGAGGACGCGGAAGCCGCGAGTCTGGGCATCCCAGACCCCTTGGCGGAGTTCACCGTCCCGCAGGAGCGTGATGTCCTCAGGGCCCGGCACCGTTGGGACCCAGTGAAGAAGGTTTTCGAGACGAACAGGGTCACAACGGAGTTCATGAGACTGCTGGTAATTTTAGTTTCTGATCAATTTGACTACACATTAGTCATATTTGTAAACAATCCTTGTGCATTTTGCAGAGAGAGCAGCACAGGATTGCGGCCGAAAGCGACTCGTCGTCCGAGGCATTGGCGAGGCCCAAGTGGGATACTCCATTCAACCGGGCGTTGAACATATTGAAAGGACTCACGGTGGACACTCGACCGTCGTATGCTCGCTTGTACGGTGTCGGAGACGGCGCGACATGGAAGAAGTACTACTGAGGGAGTCCTGGACTAGGGGGTGTCCGGATAGCCAAACTATCATCATCGGCCGGACTCCAAGACTATGAAGATACAAGATTGAAGACTTCGTCCCGTGTCCGGATGGGACTTTCCTTGGCATGGAAGGCAAGCTTGGCGATACGGATATGTAGATCCCCTACCATTGTAACCGACTCTGTGTAACCCTAGCCCTCTCCGGTGTCTATATAAACCGGATGGCTTTAGTCCATAGGACGAACAACAATCATACCATAGGCTAGCTTCTAGGGTTTAGCCTCCTTGATCTCGTGGTAGATCTACTCTTGTAATACCCACATCATCAATATCAATCAAGCAGGACGTAGGGTTTTACCTCCATCAAGAGGGCCCGAACCTGGGTAAAACATTGTGTCCCTTGTCTCCTGTTACCATCCGCCTAGACGCACAGTTCGGACCCCCTACCCGAGATCCACCGGTTTTGACACCGACATTGGTGCTTTCATTGAGAGTTCCTCTGTGCCGTCGCAATCAGGAGGGATGCCTTTTCCCGTCTTTAAAGACGGCGCCGTCGCCAAGGGAGCTTTGGCCACCGGCCAAACTATCCGGCTTGGTGGTTTTCTTATGACCGCCTGTTCGGCCACCGCTCCGACAATGACCTCTCAGGTCATCAAAAGCGATCTTCACGTCAACTCGGAATTCGCCGAGCAGCTAGATCCGATGGAGATCTCCTCCGTAAATGAGCTCTTGGATCGCATCGCCGCCCTAGGAGTCGCTACAGACTATGATCAGATTGGGCTTAAAACCGACCTGAGAGAAATTAACTCTCCCCAGGCCACCCACCACGTTACTGTGGTAGAGGAACAATGCGGTGACTCTTCTTCTATGTTAAAGACCAGTTATCTCCGGATTCCCGATCCCTCCATGTGGATTCCCACGGAGGGACGGACGTCAATCAAGTACTGAACCTAAAGTCAGGCACCGGACCAGATTTGCAGCAATCCAAGCTTCCAAATCCGGAAACTTCTCGGCCTTTGAGCCTCAGATTGGGCGGGATTCCGAATTTAATTCCGCCCGCCCACCCAAACATAAGCGATCTATCTCAAATACGGCAAGAGCCCGATGAAACAGTACATCATTACTGGGCCAGATTCCTCCTGGTTATGGACAGGATAAAGGACTGCCGTGAGGAAAACGCAATCTCAATTTTCTTCAACAATTGCACGGACAAGGGAATCATGAACGCCATAAGTCGTCGCGAAGTTACACGCTTCGCCGACCTGGTGACCATAGTACAAAAATACTGTGCTATGGAGAGTGCCTGGAAAACCGAAACCAGGTTTTGGGACAATCCGGCCCTGAACATAACCCTAGTTCGAAATAAAAGGGTGCGTCATACTCAAGCACCTGGGTCAAAAACCAAAAAGCAAAAACCCCCTAAAGGGCACAGAACCGTACTGGAGGGGTGGCTCAACGGACCCTGTAAAATCCATAGTACAGAGGGCGCCACTCCAACACATAGCCTTCGAGCATGTTGGATACTACGACAGGTGGCCAAAAGTGGTGAAGGTTTTCTAGCCCCGGGTAACCACCCCAACAGTACCAGTACGGTATTAACAGTCTTTGAGACTTTCGCATCAAATAATATGCGGAAACGAACAATCCGCAGCCTCGCCAAAGTCTACCAAGTAGCAACAACAAATCCATGGAGCGACACGGCTATCACCTTCAATGCCAGCGACGAACCTAAATTCCGAACAGCCCGAGCACCAGCCGCATTGGTCCTCAGTCCGATAGTGGACGGCTTTCGTCTTACCAAGGAACTCATGGATGGCGGCAGCGGATTAAACCTCATCTACGAGGAAACCCTCCAAAAAATGGAAATAGACTGGAGCCGCATTGAGCGAAGCAGCACAACCTTTAGAGGAATAATCCCTAGTCGGGAAGTACGCTACACAGGAAAAATCACACTAGATGTAGTGTTCGGCTCACTGGACAATTACAGGTCCGAGGAGGTCACGTTCCAAGTGGCCCCGTTCGGCAGCGGATATCACGCCTTGTTAGGGAGAGAGGCATTCACGATTTTCCAAGCTATACCCCATTATGGGTACATGAAGCTTAAAATGCCCGGGCCCAATGGAATCATCACTCTTGTAAGTGATCCAGATATAGCACTCCGCGCTGAAAATAAGACAGCCGCACTAGCCCTAGAGGCACTATCCGAAGCCCTAGCGGCAGAGGAACTCACTGCGCTGCGCTCCACGGTGAATAGGGACGATGTGATACTCGATAAGAGATCTAAGTCCACCTCTTTTAACCAGCAGACGAAATAGTCAAATTCCAGGTCCATCCAACGGACCCCACAAAGATGGCCTCCATTGGGGCACAGTTAAACCCTGATGTAGAAGCCGCACTACGAGAATTCCTTCGGGAAAATTGGGACATTTTTGCCTGGCACCCTTCAGATATTCGAGGAATCCCACGCAGGCTGGCAGAACACAGCCTAAATATCCTAAAAGGATTCAAGCCAGTCAAACAGGCTCTTCGGCGATTTTCCGAACCCAAAAGACAGGCAATGGGAGAGGAGCTAGCCAAACTCTTAGAAGCCGGATTCATCAGAGATATAAAACATCCGGACTGGCTACCAAACCTGGTAATGGTACCAAAAAAGGACAAATCCTGGCGCCTTTGTGTCGATTTCAAAGACCTTAACAAGGCATGTCCAAAGGATCCTTTCCCCCTCCCCCGCATCGACCAAATCATTGATGCTACCGCAGGGCACGATTCATTGTGCTTCCTCGACGCATACTCCGGATACCATCAAATCAAGATGGCGGAAACAGACCAGGCCGCAACGGCATTCATCACTCCATACGGACCATTCTGCTTCAACACAATGCCCTTCGGACTCAAAAACGCCGGCGCAACATATCAGCGCATGATTCAGACATGTCTGGCTACCCAGATAGGCAAAATGGTGGAGGCATACGTAGACGATGTGGTCGTTAAGACCAAACACGTCGAAACTCTAGTAGATGATTTGAGGCTTACATTCGACAACCTCCGAGCATATGACATTAAGCTCAACCCGGAAAAATGTGTTTTCGGCGTACCAGCCGGAAAGCTCTTGGGCTTCATTGTATCCGATAGAGGAATTGAAGCAAACCCAGCCAAGATCCGAGCTCTGTCGCAATTGGATATCCCAAAAGACCTCAAACAAATACAAAAACTAACTGGATGCATGGCGGCTCTAAGCCGCTTCATGTCCCGTTTGGGAGAAAAGGCACTGCCCCTCTATCGCCTCCTCCGGCGCACCGAACACTTCGAATGGACGGATGCCGCCAAGGCCGGACTCGAAGAAATTAAGGCCATATTGGCAACAAATCCGGTCCTGACCGCGCCCAACCTGGGCGAACTGATGTTGTTATATATCGCGGCAACACATCAAGTTGTCAGCGCGGTACTCGTCGTCGAACGAGAAACAGAAGGGCACAAATTCCCTCTTCAAAAACCAGTGTACTACGTATCCACTGTCTTAACTCCATGCAAGTCCCGGTACCCACATTATCAAAAGATAGCGTACACGGTGTTCATGGCATCCCGGAAGCTGCGACACTACTTTCAAGAGTGTTCCATAACAGTGGCCTCCGAAGTACCTCTCAACGACATTATAAACAACCGCGACGCGACAGGCAGGATTGCAAAATGGGCCATTGAGCTCTTACAATTTGACATAACCTACAAACCACGGCGAGCTATAAAGTCGCAAGTTTTGGCTGAGTTCATCGCCGAATGGACCGAAGCCGAACTCCCTAAAGAGTACGGCGCATACTCCAATTGGATCATGCATTTCGACGGCTCCAAAATGTTGGCCGGCTTGGGGGCTGGCGTTGTCTTGATGTCCCCAACCGGAGACACAATCCGATACGTACTTCAAATAATGTACACGGACTCCAACAACGCAGTCGAATACGAGGCCCTTCTACATGGTCTCCGGATGGCAATCTCCATGGGTATTCAACGCCTAGAGGTGCGCGGGGATTCAAACCTCGCAATATCCCAAGTAAATGGAGACTTTGACGCCAAGGATCCGAAAATGGCAGCCTACCGTAACGCCGTCCTAAAAATGTCAGCTCGGTTCGAAGGACTCGAATTCCACCATGTAACCCGGGATAATAACCAGGCAGCAGACGTGTTGGCACGCATCGGCGCAAAACGCGACGCCGTCCCTCCAAACATCTTCCTGGAGCGGCTCTTTAAGCCATCCGTATTATGGGATGAGGAGTTCGGAAATAACAACCCGGAACCAACTGCACCACCCAACACGGAACATTCTGACACAATCGATGGCTCAGCCAATGAAATAACACCTTCAGCCCATGAAATAATGGCAGTAATTGCCCTGTGGACGGAACCATTCCTAGCCTACTTAATTAGGCAGGAACTTCCCGAAGACCAAAATGAGGCACGCATCATAGTTCGGCGATCTAAAGCCTACAAGGTCCATGAGGGAGAACTTTATAAGAAAAGCACAACCGGAGTCCTTCAAAGGTGTATCTCCGAAGAGGAAGGGCGAAATCTCCTGGCTGAAATTCACGCCGGACTCGGCGGGCACCACGCCGCAGCCCGGGCCCTTGTAGGCAAGGCCTTCCGTATAGGATTTTATTGGCCGACAGCCCGGGCAGATGCTCAGGACTTAGTCCAACGATGCGTCGGTTGCCAGCTCTTTGCTAATCAAAGCCACATGCCACCCACCGCCCTCAAAACTATACCCATCACTTGGCCGTTCGCGGTCTGGGGGCTTGAAATGGTTGGACCCCTTAAAGGGGGAACCCACAAGCAAAAATACTTATTGGTCATGGTGGACAAATTCACCAAATGGATAGAGGCCAAGCCAGTTAAAACTGCAGAATCCGGACCCGTGATAGACTTCATATCCGGGGTAGTACACCATTTTGGCGTCCCCCACAGCATCATCACTGATAACGGCATAAATTTCACGGCCGACGAGGTTAAACTCTGGTGCAAAAACATGGGCATCAAGCTCGACTACGCTTCAGTCTATCACCCTCAAACTAACGGTCAAGTCGAACGAGCAAATGGTCTAATCATGAGCGGCATTAAACCCAGATTAGTGCGGTCCCTCATGGAATCTAACATGCACTGGGTAGAGGAGCTCGACTCCGTACTCTGGGGGCTGCGGACCACGCCAAACCGCACTACCGGATTCACACCATTTTTTATGGTATACGGCGCAGAGGCAGTTTTGCCCTGCGATATAATTCATGACTCACCTCACGTGCGCATGTACGAAGAAAGAGAAGCCGAGTTGGATCGGCAGGACAGTTTGGACGCCTTAGAGGAGGAGCGCGACGTGGCAAAATCCTGTTCCGCATTCTGTCAGCAGCAGGCTCGAAGATATCAAAGCAGAGAAGTACGGGCCAAAACTTACAATGTTGGCGAGCTAGTTCTATGCCTGCCGGACAAGAAAATGGATAAACTTAAGCCCAAATGGGAAGGTCCCTTCAGCATCGACCAAGTCCTTACCGGCAGTGCATACCGTCTACGCAACGCATCTGACAACTGACTCGAGTCGAACCCATGGAACGCAGCCCGTCTCCGAAGATTCTATGCCTAGCGCCGGACTCAGAGTTCGTCTCCTTCCTCCGTCCACCTTTCATATTTTTTCGCTGTCTTTTGTTTCCCTCCTTTTTCCTCCCTCTTTCAGTAAAAGCCTTTGAGGGCTGATCTGCGCATTGTACGCACACACTTGCTGCACTACCCGCACTCGTTATACCTGGGGGCTTCTTTAACAGAAGCTTATTTATACGGGCTTCATGCCCAACACATGTGTCATACTTCCGCATGTACCTTTTACTCACCATTATATGCATCGATATGACTTAAGTTTTGGCCAAGCTGGGTTTCCTGGCTCCTGTGCTTACCCCTACATTCTCGATTGTTCGGCTAGGAGGTAAAGGGAGCACCTCTGCGATTGTTACTGCCGGGTCAGCCAGATGTGTACCTCAGACTGGGTGAAGCCGAAGGCTAGCGTTCTGAAGGGAATATTCGGTCGGTGACTTGAAAGATGATTTATTACTTATTTATTTATCTGCCCCCAGATGCTTTTTCTACTCTTTTCGCAGTCCGGACATGCACTTTAGGGCATGCCTCCTAGAGAAAGGAACCCCTAACGGAACTATTCTCCCTGGAAGATGTTTCTTACTAACTATGTAATATAACATAGCTAGTTGGGCACTTGTCTGATAAAGCACTTATGACCCCTACGCCTGGTCTCCATGCATGCCCCGGTTTTTGTATAACCGTGAGGGTATTCGGACACACTCCGGACTGTTGGGTCCCGAGGTTGAAGCGAAAAGATCCGCAAAGACAAACGATCTACAATCCGGCTAGAAGGCATTTTACATGTCATTTTAAATTACATCGTCAAACTGACTGATTGTACTCCTCTTCAATCCCATCTAACAGGCTGTCTAGTTTACAGTCCCGTTGGGAATATTTCGCGGCCAACTCTACTTGGCTGTACATCAGGCTCACAGGGATCTCCTTCCCATCGCGCCCCACAGGTCCAACCTCGGCCATGTGGTTTGGATCAGCCTTCGTGTACCGCGTCTTCACCATGGCCCAGGCCTCCCTGGCGCCTTGACGGTAGGCCGATATCTTCCACAGACGGAAGCGCTGCCATACTCCCTGAAGCTTCTCAGCAAGCCCTCCAAGACCCTCCGGTAGGGAGACGGATGGCCATAAGGCATGAACGATGCCGCTCACCGCCTGCCGGACATGTTCGTGCAGTGGCAGCAGCTCGGGAAGAAGGTCACCCGTGGAACCAGGCATTTCCTCTGCCGGACGACCCGTGAGCACACCTACAGACACATTTCTGTCAATCGACTTCCTCGCCGAACTCTTCTTTTGAAAAGAGTTTGCTCAAGCACTTACTGTAAATGACGCGATGAAGCCGCCGATTCTCCTTTACGGAGTTAGACAGCTGGACCCGAACATCTTTTAGTTCTTCGCCCAGCTGGGTGTTGGCATCTTGGAGTTTGTTCCTCTCCTGCTGCACCCTCATAAGCACCTTCTCGCCGGCCTTCAGCTGGCGCAGCAGATGTTGCTTGTCCGGATCTAGTCCGGCACCCTCTGCAATATTATTGTCAGACTAAACGCACACGCCGCACTTCATAAACGACTTATCTTTTCGAAAAATGTATTACCAGAGGGGGTCTCTGTGGCTCCCTCGGCGACGGCTAGTGCGGCCTCAAGTTGGGCCTTGCATTCTTGAAGCTCCTGGGACAGGTGGGTATTCTTCTCCGTAAGATCTTGCATAACAAATGATCCTTAAATCAGTTAGTTTAACTATTTTAAGTCTCGGGGGCTACTGGCATACATAACTATTAAAATTCCTCACCCGTATGTCTTTCACATACTGCTCCGTGGCTCTGGTTAAACCATCTTGAGCAGCATGGAGGTGCACGTCTCCCGCATTAAAGGCATTCAACGCCTCTGTGGAGAAACACGCGTCACGAAGAACTGTCCGACGGCGCGTGTGATTCATGGCGCTCTCCACCTTAGACCTGGTGGTGGACAGCCTGCCGGCATCCTCCGTTGGAGGAGCATCCGGCTCACGCATTGCGCTCGCCTCCCCATTCGGACCAGGTGTTGGAGCCTGGCCGGCGGAGGCTTGGTTGGCAACCTCGCCGGGCACAGTCCAGCGAGCGCTCTTTTTCCTGGAAGAATCATGAGCATTAATATACCTCCCAGGAGTCTTTCCCTTAAAGACAATGGTGCGCCATACCTTTGCGGCGACGTTTCGATTCGCGCCGCACTCCTCTTCCGCCTGCTGGGCCGCACTGACCCCGGTTGGTCAGTCGCCGCGGGCTCGGCTTCCCGCCGCAAAGGCACCTCCTGCGAAGCACCGTTGGTATACGGTGGTCAGAAATAAGCATTACAAAAGTAATGGTGTCAGGACTTCGGTCGTACTCACCTGGGAAGCCAGAGACAAACCGGGGTAGTCAGCCGTAATGGCGACTAGAGCATCGTCTATGCTGAGTTGGTGGAACACCCCGTCAATCAGCTCCACCTTTATGTCCGGATCCTCTCTGGAGGCCGGATCAAGGGATCTTCCCGGATCCTCGGGTTGTGGAGTCGGGCTTTGTATGCCCTCCACATCCCGGCGCAGTTCCTGCATCGAAATCATAAAGTAAGACACTTAACTTTGAAAGCACAGATCGGATATATAAACGTCCGCTTACCCAGCTCCGAGGGTTATTCATGGAGAATCCATTCAATGGACTCGTGCGGAGGAAGTCCTTCTTCTCCCCCTTGTACAAGCCGGACAGGATCTTCACTAGATCGGCGGTCGATCCCGGCCCCTTGCGGCCATGACGGGTGGCGTCATTCTCCCCGTTGAAATCCCACATGGGGTGGCCCCTATATTTGAGCGGCTGCACCCCTCGCATAATGCATGTGGCCATGACTCCAATCATGGTCAATCCGGAATGGGCCAGTAACCTTATCCGGCCCATCAGATATTGGACGCTCCCATCATCTTCCCGTTGAGGGCTCCGCGGACGCCAACTTAGGCGTTTCTTCAGAGGAGCGTTACCAAACTCTGGGAGGCCGATCCGAACTAGATCCGGCAGCGGGGCGTCTTCCATATAGAACCATTCCGGAGGCCAGTCTTCGGACGCCTTCTTCGGGGTTCCGGATAGATATCCGGTCCCAGTGATGCGCCATATTTCGGTTCCGCCCACTTGATATATCGACCCCTCGTGAGAACGGGGTACGAGGCAAAACAATCTCTTCCACAGCGCAAAATGGGGCTCGATGCCCAAGAACAGCTTGCAAAGAGCTACAAAGCCCGCGATGTGCAAGATGGAGGCAGGTGTGAGGTGGTGAAGTTGGAGTCCATAGAACTCCAGTAGCCCCCAGAGAAACCGATGTATGGGAAATCCGAGTCCCCTTATTAGGTAGGGGATGAAGCATACCCGCTCTCCTTTGGAGGGATTGGGGACGCTCTCCGCCTGCTTCCCACCCTTGTAGCTGGCCAGTCCGGCTCGAACCAGAACCATAAAGGCTGGGGGAAGGTATCCCTCTGCTTGGAGCATCACTAACTCGCTGTGCGGGACTGAACATATCGTCCAATCTCTTGGCTGAGGACTGGGAGCGCGAGAGGAGGAGCCGCGTCGACTATCCATGTTGGAATGGATTTTTGTCAGGTGCGCTTCGATGAGTACTTGCGGAAGGAGGATGGTGTGATTCGGATCTGGATCCTCGCCTCTCTTATAGGCAGCTTATTCGCGCAGCTAGGGGGTAAAATGTAAAAATACCCTGGCTTTTCGCATTCATATGACACGTGGAAGAGGGCCATTATTGGACGTAGAAGCCAAGGAGCGCAACATTTATAAGGAAACCGGACACTATTCGGCAAACACATGGAATATGGAGGAGAACCCGCCTTGCAAACGCCGAAGACAATATACGCGCCGGACTCGTCGTCATTGAAGCCTGGTTCGGGGGCTACTGAGGGAGTCCTGGACTAGGGGGTGTCCGGATAGCCGAACTATCATCATCAGCCGGACTCCAAGACTATGAAGATACAAGATTGAAGACTTCGTCCCGTGTCCGGATGGGACTTTCCTTGGCGTGGAAGGCAAGCTTGGCGATACGGATATGTAGATCTCCTACCATTGTAACCGACTCTGTGTAACCCTAGCCCTCTCCGGTGTCTATATAAACCGGATGGCTTTAGTCCATAGGACGAACAACAATCATACCATATGCTAGCTTCTAGGGTTTAGCCTCCTTGATATCGTGGTAGATCTACTCTTGTAATACCCACATCATCAATATCAATCAAGCAGGACGTAGGGTTTTATCTCCATCAAGAGGGCCCGAACCTGGGTAAAACATTGTGTCCCTTGTCTCCTGTTACCATCCGCCTAGACGCACAGTTCGGGACCCCCTACCCGAGATCCGCCGGTTTTGACACCGACAACTACCGTGAGACCACGGAGGAGAGAAAGGAAATACGGAGGTTAACTAAAGAAAACATCGACAAGAAGGTTGAGATTGCGGTTGAGAAGAAATCATCTGAGACAGTCGCAACAGCGGTAGCTGCCGCAAAACAGGTGGTTGTAGATATGTATACTACCTTGGTTCCGGCCGTTTTCAATTGGACCAGGCAAAATCCAGAAAAAAGTGCAGCGTACTTTCCCCTTGCTGACTTCTTGGGTAGTAGCTCGACTAGTGTTGCACCAGCACCTACAGCTGCACCTGCTCCCGCACCGGCTCCTGCACCTGCTCCTGCAGCGGCTCCTGCACCGGCTCCCGCACCATACGTGCTCGACGGTGCTTCGTCTTTGGCTGAGCTCAACGCCCTCACGGTATCAATCACACCGGCCCTCTTCAATATATGTATAATCTCCCATTTTCGTTGCCTTTTGGATGTCTCACGTCGCAGACTTCTCTTTGCCGGCCGACGAAACCCCGTGCACTCTATTGTACACCACCGGTGACCAGAAGGTGGACGTGGGGAAGGCAACGATAATGGAGCCGAAGGAACCATTGTTCCACAGCCGGTCGATCCCCCGGGACGTCTTCAAGGTTTCCGTGGCCAGTGTAAAACCGGGCCATGAGAATTTGGCTCCTCTGGTACTTGTGGGGGATGACGACGAGACCATGCGGCAGCTTGGTGATTGTTGCAACGGGTGGGTCCCGTTGTGGCCGAAGAGTTTGCTTCATCTGGACGCGGCCGGGAGCACACCCACGAGCACACAGTTAGGTATGAACATCAACTCCTCACCTACTCAATTAGTGTCGGCTGTCGTGCTGGGTGATAGCGGAGGGGGTGAGGAAGAGGCTCCATTAGTCGTTGGTGACGTCGCCATAGATGAGGATGAGGATGACGATGACACTCAACAATATGTCAATACTGGCGCATACTTAGGATTTGAGCGTCATGAGTCGGTGCTTGAATGTTCTTGAATTGTCGCCTCCGGAGTCTGAATGTATTATGGACAACCTTCCAGTACCAAAGAAGTCTAGGAAGAGACCGAGGAAAGGCAAAAAACCTGATTCTATGATCCAGTCGCCTCAGCAGCCTCGGGTTCAAGACCGTATAGATATCCCCAGTGCGGCAAAATGGCAATATCGCCGGTGAACCAATCCTACCTAAAGCAGCGCTAGGGTCCAGATTCGGCGATGTAAGAAGACTTCATGATGATGTGTTACGGAGATAGAAAGGCATCATCGCCTCGAAAAATCCAGGATACCCACTCTATGTGGTTAATGTGCCGCGGCAATTGTCATGCGTCGACACATTCCCCGTGGACAAGTTCTTCCTTCGATTCGATTACATCTTTGACATGTATCACTGGAAGAATCTGGATTTTAAGTTTGTCCGCCTTTATGCCTTGCACATGAACTACCTCATCGAGGTTGAGCAGATACCTTTTATCTATGTCGCTGACCCGTACTTCATGCACGAGAGCTTCTTGGCAGTTTGCGCAAAGCATTAAGAATTCGCGAGGGAGTACCTCGTCAATTTCATGCTCGCCAACAAGGACAAGGAGGCGATTCTCGTGCCTTATCATCCCCTGTAAGTTATCCGCGCGGATATCCTTCCTTCGATTTCAATCATTAATTTGCACGGTGGAGGCTAATTAATTTGAGGTTTACTTATTTTGCCCAGCGGCGGGCGTGCCTTCCTCATCATCCTCTACCCCCGATACTCCCACGCTCTTTACTTGAACTCGTCGAAGAACATTACCAAAAAGGATTACACCCACATCAAGTCTGTTCTCGACAGTGCTATATTTTACTACAGCAAAGGTGGTGGAGAGGTCAACGACAAGAAGACAAGGCACGGCAGGCCCGCCTTCAGCCATAAGACCGACTTCTGCTGCATCCAGCAACCGAGTGATTCTCATAATGATGGATTCTATGTCCTACACCACATGCTGGAGTACAGACGAGATCACCAGAAACTTCGCATGCCACCTAAATACGACAATGCCCATATTCTGCAATGGGAAAAGCACATAGGAGACATCGAGGATCATGGACTTCGAGCTGAGTTATATCACATCTAGTGCAAACTTGCCCAAATCATCATGAGGGAGGTCCTCGAAAAAACAGGGATGTTCTACAAAGAAGGAGAAATGTCGCGGGAAGACGTCTGAACACGCGTAGCCTCTCAACGTGTCGACATGAAGCCTTCCACTAAGCTCGGGGACTTTCTCCCTAAAATGGATGGATGGCACGACTTGTTGGAGTGATTGTCGATATATGAAAATGTGTGTCTGTTTAGTCCATACTTTCTGTATGACAAAACTTTGAGTTATGCACGGCGAAACTTTATTTGTGATGTAATTAAACCGTCCTCCTCCTCGACTAGCGAAGATCACTCTAGTTAGGGCATTTTGGGTACGATGAACTTTGTTATTTATGCTTATGATATGTTGCTTCTATTTTTGCCAAGTCTGTCTCTTTCTGTTGCTCAACTATATATGTTGCATATCATCGACTCATGTGATGATGCAGGTGCATAGATCATCGATGGTGAAGAAGTGCTACGCTAGGAGTATACGAAGAGTGGCCAGAGTGTCAGGCCCAGGTGTACCGGTTTTCGGTTTTCGAGCGACAGCCAGTAGTTAGTTTAGGTTCACGCTAATGCGAGAGAGGGATACAAACTCATGTACTTCATAGTTCCTCTCTCACTCATAGTGTAGCTCTTCTCGTGTATATCATTGTTTAGATGGATGACAATGTAGTTGCAAGTAATCGAGACTTGTATCGCTATTTTTGAGATGATGACGAGATACCACTTTGTGTTCGATGATGATTATGATGATGACATGATTTTTATGAGACTATTTGTATGTATATGTGATGTCTACTACACAACCTTCTTCTTGTAGACGTTGTTGGGCCTGCAAGTACACAGGTTTGTAGGACAGTAGCAAATTTCCCTCAAGTGGATGACCTAAGGTTTATCAATCCGTAGGAGGCGTAGGATGAAGATGGTCTCTCTCAAACAACCCTACAACCAAATAAGAAAGAGTCTCTTGTGTCCCCAACACACCCAATACAATGGTAAATTGTATAGGTGCACTAGTTCAGCGAAGAGATGGTGATACAAGTGCAATATGGATGGTAGATAAAGGTATTTGTAATCTGAAATAATAAAAACAGCAAGGTAGCAAGCGATAAAAGTGAGTGTAGACGGCATTGCAATGATAGGAAAAAAGGCCTAGGGTTCATACTTTCACTAGTGCAAGTTCTCTCAACAATAATAACATAGATAGATCATATAACAATCCCTCAACATGCAACAAAGAGTCACTCCAAAGCCACTAATAGCGGAGAACAAACGTAGAGATTATGGTAGGGTACGAAACCACCTCAAAGTTATTCTTTCAGATCGATCTATTAAAGAGTTCGTACTAGAATAACACCTTAAGACACAAATCAACCAAAACCCTAATGTCACCTAGATACTCCATTGTCACCTCAAGTATCCGTGGGCATAATTATATGATATGCATCACACAATCTCAGATTCATCCAACCAACACAAAGTACTTCAAAGAGTGCCCCAAAGTTTCAACCGGAGAGTCAAGAACGTGTGCCAACCCCTATGCATAGGTTCATGGGTGGAACCTGCAAGTTGGTCACCAAAACATACATCAAGCTCGGGATACATCAAGATCGTGCCATAGAGGGAACACGAGAGAGAACTGGAGAAAGAGAGATCAAACACATAGCTACTGGTACATACCCTCAGCCTCGAGGGTGAACTACTCCCTCCTCGTCATGGATAGCGCCGGGATGATGAAGATGGCCACCGGTGAAGGATCCCCCTCTGGCAGCGTGCCGGGAAGGGCTCCCGAGAAGTTTTTGGTGGCTACAGAGGCTTGCAGCGGCGGAACTCCCGATCTATCTTGATATTCGATGTTTTTAGGGTACGTAGGCATATATAGGCGAAAGAAGTCGGTCGGGGGGGTGCTCGAGGGGTCCACGAGACAAGGGGCCGCGCCCTGTAAGGGGGGGGCTATCTCCTGGGCTCCTTGAGGATCTTTTGACTTCATCTCCAAGCCTCCAGGATGATAATCTTCCAAAAAATCACGATGTCGCAGGTTTCATTCCGTTTGGAGTCCGTTTAATATTCCTTTCCTTTGAAATACTAAAACAGGCAATAAAACAACAATATGGGCTGGGCCTCCGGTTAATAGGTTAGTCCCAAAAGTAATATAAAAGTGTATAATAAAGCCCATAATCATTGAAAACAGATAATAAAATAGCATGGAACAATCAGAAATTATAGATACGTTGGAGATGTATCAAGCATCCCCAAGCTTAATTCCGGCTCATCCTCGAGTAGGTAAATGATAAAAACAGAATTTTTGATGTGGAATGCTACCTAGCATGATTCTCAATGTAATTTTCTTTATTGTGGCATGAATGTTCAGATCCAAATGATTCAAGATAAAAGCTTATAGAACATAAAAATAATAATACTTCGAAGCATACTAACAAATAATCATGTCCTATCAAAATAGCATAGCCAAAGAAAGCTTATCCCTACAAAATCATATAGTTAGGTCATGCTTCATCTCCATTACACAAAATACTCCCATCATGCACAACCTCGATGATGAGCCGAGCAATTGTTTCATACTTTTTAACGCGCTTCAACTTTTCAACTCTTACGCAATACATGAGCGCAAGCCATGGACATAGCACTATTGTGGTCTAATATGGTGGTTGTGAGGACAAAAGTGGGAGAAGATAGTCTCACATCAACTAGGCGTATCAACGGGCTATGGAGATGCCCATCAATAGATATCAATGTGAGTGAGTAGGGATTGCCATGCAACACATGCACTAGAGCTATAAATATATGAAAGCTCAACAAAAGAAACTAAGTGGGTGTGCATCCAACTTGCTTGCTCACAAAGACCTAGGGCACTTTGAGGAAGCCCATCATTGGAATATACAAGCCAAGTTCTATAATGAAAAATTCCCACTAGTATATGAAAGTGACAACCTATGAGACTCTCTATCATGAAGATCATGGTGCTATTTTTGAAGCACAAGTGTGGAAAAAGAGATAATAGCAATTGTCCCTTCTCTCTTTCTCTCTCTTTTTTATTTTTTTCTTTCTCTTTTTTTCTTTTTTTTTCTTTCTCTTCTTTTTTTTTTCTTTTTGGTGGGCTTCTTTGGCCTCTTTTATTTTTATAAAGTCCGAAGTCTCATCCCGACTTGTGGGGGAATCATAGTCTTCATCATTATTTCCTCACTGGGACAATGCTATAATTATGAAGATCATCACTCTTTTATTGATTTACAACTCAAGAATTACAACTCAAAGCTAGAACAAGATATGACTCTATATGAATGCCTCCGGCGGTGTACCGGGATATGCAATGAATCAAGAGCAACATGTATGCAAATTATGAAGGTGACCTTGCCACAAATACGATGTCAACTACATGATCATGCAAAAAGCAATATGAAAAAGATGAAACGTGTCATAATAAATGGAACGGTGGAAAGTTGCATGGCAATATATCTCGGAATGGCTATGGAAATGCCATAATAGGTAGGTATGGTGGCTGTTTTGAGGAAGGTAAATAATGGGTTCATGATACCGGAGAAAGTTGCGCGGTAATAAGAGAGGCTAGCAAAGTGGAAGAATGAGTGTGCGTATATCCATGGACTCACATTAGTCATAAAGAACTCATATACTTATTGCAAAAGTCTACTTAGCCCTCGAAGCAAAGTACTACTACGCATGCCCCAAGAGGGATAGATTGGTAGGAAAATACCATCACTCGTCCCCGACTGCCACTCATTAGGAAGACAATCAAAAGAGCACCTCATGCAACAAACTTGTCACACAACTTTTACCATACATGCATGCTACGGGACTTGCCAACTTTAACAAAAGTATTTCTCAATTTCATAATTATCCACTAGCATGACCCTAACATTACTACCTTTATATCTCAAAACAATTATCAAGCAACAAATTGATCATAGCATCCAATTCACTTCCTATGATAGTTTTCATTCAAATTACCATGCTGTTTAAGACTCTCAAAATAATATAAGTGAACCATGAGAGACTAGCAATTTCTTCGAAATATAACCACCGCCGTGCACTAAAAGATATAAGTGAAGCACTAGAGCAAACGACAAACTACTCCGAAAGATATGAGTGAAGTTCAATGAGTAGTCAAATAATTGTGCAACTATGTGAAGACTCTCTCCCATTTAAGAATTCAGATCTTGGTATCTTATTCAAACAGCAAGCAAAGCAAAATAAAATGACAATGCAAGGATAGCACAACTCATGTGAAGAAGCAAAAACTTAGGCTCAACCGATACTAACCGATAGTTGTTGAAGAAGAAAGGTGGGATGCCTAACGGGGCATACCCAAGCTTAGATGCTTGAGACTTCTTGGAAAATTATCTTGGGGTGCCTTGGGCATCCCCAATCTTGAACTTTTATGTCTCCTTAATTCCTCTCATATCATGGTTTCTCTTTTTATCAAAAGCTTCATTCACAACAAACTCAACAAGAACTCGTGAGATAGGTTAGTATAAATCAATGCAAAACCTTATCATTTTCTACTGTAAAAAATCACTAAAATTATTATTCAACATTTAATACTAAATGTCTCTGCATATTTAATACTCCTATTTTCAAATAGAATCATTAAACAAGCAAACATATGCAAACAATGCAAAGATAACAGCAAACTGCCAAAACAGTACAGTCTGTAAAGAATGCAAGAGTATCAATACTTCGCTAACTACAAAAATTATGAAATAAAATTCCCACTGTAATAAATTTATCAGCGCTTACTATGCAAAAAGATTCAATGTTATACCATTCTCTGACTTTTCTAGGGTATTTTTGCAACAGCGGTAAACTTTCTGTTTTCAAACAGCAACATGTATACTAGCAAAATAAGCATGGCAAAGGCTATCCTTGACATTTTTATTGAAACTAAAGATGTAAAACATTATTCTAACTAACAGCAAGCAAAAACTAACAAAAAAATTGACGCTCCAAGCAAAACACATATCATGTGGTGAATAAAAATATAGCTCCAAATAAAGTTACCGATGAACGAAGACGAAAGAGGGGATGCCATCCGGGGCATCCCCAAGCTTAGGCTCTTTCGTTGTCCTTGAATATTACCTTGGCGTGCCTTGGGCATCCCCAAGCTTAGGCTCTTGCCACTCCTTATTTCATAGTCCATTGAATCTTTACCCAAAACTTGAAAACTTCAACCACACAAAACTCAACACAAAACTCGTAAGCTCCGTTAGTATAAGAAAATAAAACCACCACTTAGGTACTGTAATGAACTCATTCTTTATTCATATTGGTGTAATATCTACTGTATTCTAACTTCTCTATGGTTCGTACCACTTAATACTAGGCATAGATTTATCAAAATAAGCAAACAACACATAGAAAACAGAATCTGTCAAAAACAGAACGGTCTGTAGTAATCTGTATCAAACGTATACTTCTGGAACTCAAAAAATTCTGGAAAAACTTGCTGGACCTGAGTAATTTGTCTATTAATCATCTGCAAAAAGAATCAACCTAAAATCACTCTCCAGTAAAATAATGGCAGCCATTCTCGTGAGCCCTAAAGTTTCTGTTTTCTACAGCAAGATCACATAAACTTCACCCAAGTCTTCCCAAAGGTCCTACTTGGCACTTTATTGAAACAAAAGCTATAAAACATGATTACTGCAGTAACATAATCATGTGGACACACAAAAACAGTAAGTATAAATATTGGGTTGTCTCCCAACAAGCTCTTTTCTTTATTGCCTTTTTAGCTAGGCATGATGATGGCAATGATGCTCACATAAAAGATAAGAATTGAAACATAACGGGAGCATCATGAAGCATATGACTAGCACAATTAAGCCTAACCAACTTCCTATGCATAGGGATTTTGTGATCAAACAACTTATGGGAACAATAATCAACTAGCATAGGAAGGTAAAACAAGCATAACTTCAAGATTTTCAACACATAGAGAGGAAACTTGATATTATTGCAATTCCTACAAGCATATGTTCCTCCCTCATAATAATTTTCAGTAGCATCATGAATGAATTCAACAATATAACCAGCACCTAAAGCATTCTTTTCATGATCTACAAGCATAGAAAATTTACTATTCTCCACATAAGAAAATTCTTCTCATGAATAGTGGGAGCAAACTCAACAAAATAATTATCATGTGAGGCATAATCCAATTGAAAACTAAAATCATGATGACAAGTTTCATGGTTATCATTATTCCTAATAGCATACAAGTCATCACAATAATCATCATAGATAGCAACTTTGTTCTCATAATCAATTGGAACCTCTTCCGAAATAGTGGAATCATCACTAAATAAAGTTGACACTCTTCCAAATCCACTTTCATCAATATAATCATCATAAATAGGAGGCATGCTTTCATCATAATAAATATTCTCATCAAAACTTGGGGGACTAAAAATATCATCTTCATCAAACATAGCTTCCCCAAGCTTGTGGCTTTGCATATCATTAGCATCATGGATATTCAAGGAATTCATACTAACAACATTGCAATCATGCTCATGATACAAACATATAGTACCAAAGATTCTAATGCATTCTTCTTCTAGCACTTGAGCTCAATTTTCCCTTCTATCATACTCACGAAAGATATTAAAAAGACGAAGCGTATGAGACAAATTCAACTCCATTTTTTTTGTAGTTTTCTTTTATAAACTAAACTAGTGATAAAACAAGAAACAAAAAGATTCGATTGCAAGATCTAAAGATATTCCTTCAAGCGCTAACCTCCCCGGCAACGGCGCCAGAAAAGAGCTTGATGTCTACTACACAACCTTCTTCTTTTAGACGTTGCTGGGCCTGCAAGTGCATAGGTTTGTAGGACAGTAGCAAATTTCCCTCAAGTGGATGACCTAAGGTTTATCAATCCGTAGGAGGCATAGGATGAAGATGGTCTCTTTCAAACAACCCTGCAACCAAATAAGAAAGAGTCTCTTGTGTCCCCAACATACCCAATACAATGGCAAATTGTATAGGTGCACTAGTTCGGCGAAGAGATGGTGATTCAAGTGCAATATGGATGGTAGATAAATGTATTGGTAATCTGAAATAATAAAAAGAGCAAGGTAGCAAGCGATAAAAGTGAGCGTAAATAGTATTGCAATGATAGGAAACAAGGCCTAGGGTTCATACTTTCACTAGTGCAAGTTCTCTCAACAATAATAACATAGATAGATCATATAATAATCCCTCAACATGCAACAAAGAGTCACTCCAAAGCCACTAATAGCGGAGAACATACGTAGAGATTATGGTAGGGTACGAAACCACCTCAAAGTTATTCTTTCGGATCGATCTATTAAAGAGTTCGTACTAGAATAACACCTTAAGACACAAATCAACCAAAACCCTAATGTCACCTAGATACTCCATTGTCACCTCAAGTATCCGTGGGCATGATTATACGATATGCATCACACAATCTCAGATTCATCCAACCAACACAAAGTAATTCAAAGATTGCCCCAAAGTTTCTACCGGAGAGTCAAGAACGTGTGCCAACCCCTATGCATAGGTTCATGGGTGGAACCCGCAAGTTGGTCACCAAAACATACATCAAGAGGCACATGATATCCCATTGTCACCACAGATAAGCACGGCAAGACATACATCAAGTGTTCTCATAAAAGACTCAATCCAATAAGATAACTTCAAAGGGGAAACTCAATTCATCACAAGAGAGTAGAGGGGGAGAAACATCATAAGATCCAACTACAATAGCAAAGCTCGGGATACATCAAGATCGTGCCATAGAGGGTACATGAGAGAGAACTCGAGAGAGAGAGATCAAACACATAGCTACTGGTACATACCCTTAGCCTCGAGGGTGAACTACTCCCTCCTCGTCATGCATAGCGCCGGGATGATGAAGATGGCCACCGGTGAAGGATCCCCCCTCCGGCAGGGTGCCGGGAAGGGCTCTCGAGAGGTTTCTTGGTGGCTACAGAGGCTTGCGGCGGCGGAACTCCCGATCTATCTTGATATTGGATGTTTTTAGGGTACGTAGGCATATATAGGCAAAAGAAGTCGGTCAGGGGGTGCTCGAGGGGTCCACGAGATAGGGGGCCGCGCCTTGTAGGGGGGCTATCTCCTGGGCTCCTCGAGGATCTCCTGACTTCATCTCCAAGCCTCCAGGATGATAATCTTCCGAAAAATCACGATGCCGAAGGTTTCATTCCATTTGGACTCCGTTTGATATTCCTTTCCTTCAAAATACTGAAACAGGCAATAAAACAACAATATGGGTTGGGCCTCCGGTTAATAGGTTAGTCCCAAAAGTACTATAAAAGTGTATAATAAAGCCCATAATCATTTAAAACAGATAATAAAATAGCATGGAACAATCAAAAATTATAGATACGTTGGAGACGTATCAATATGCTATGATTACATTTGTATGTGTATGATATGCTAAAGATTATTGTATAAAGCCTATTCAAATACAAAACAAATATGCATAAAAAACAGAAACTAATAAAACTAGCAGTAGAGAGGGGAACAAAGTTAGCAGTAGCGCTCCCTTACCAGTAGCGCTTACATCTAACAAGCGATGTAGATATTAGCAGCAACACTCTTAGCTAAAGCGTGCTACTGCTAGCCATATATAGCCGTAGCGTGGGATGATAGGCGCTACCACTACCCATTAGTTGTGGCACCTTATCAGTAGTGCAACCTCCCACGCCACTGATAGGCAAAATACCCGCGCTACTGCTAGGGTTTTCCCTAGTAGTGTATGGAGTTTGAATTTGAACCTAGGGTTCAAACCAACTTCATTTAATCTGGTTTTAGTTTCATTAGCTCAAATCACAGCATGTTGCCATGTCATGATCATGCATCATATTGTGCATTGCATTGATTGTGTTTCCTCTTGGTTGCCGGTGTTTGTTCCCTTTAATAGACGTGTTCCGGTGATGAGATTGATGACACCGATGAAGAAGTATACTATCTTCAGAAGTGAAGTATACATACTATCTTCAGAAGTGCCAGGCAAGCAAAACCCCCTTGTTCATTCCGATACAATCCCACTCTCTCACTCCTGCTCTTTTTTACTGCATTAGGACAACAACGGATCATCTATTACTTGCTGCGGTAGTTGAACTCCTTTTCCTCTGCATGACCTGTCATTGCCACAGTAAATAGATGAAACCCACTAGCATGAGTAGGAGTTGTTTGAACCCTGATGTGCCTACTCATTCATGCTTGTTTGTCATGCCTGCTACTACTTAGAGTTCAGTCAAGTCTGAATCATCGAGGATGAATTGGAAAGTTGTGAACATGTCCTACTGTTGAGAACTAAGTGTGTGAACACGATTTGGTAAAGGTAGCAGTGAGAGGCCATGTAGGAGTACATGGTGGGTTGTCTCATTGAAGCCGTCCTCAGGAACTGAGTTCTGTGTTTGTGATCCATGAACAATTACTACCACACATTGAGCTCCGGGCACTCCAAGCCCTCTCGACTTATTAATCAACTCGATCCATGTCCAGGAGTTGCAACTAGTTTCTGGTGTTTGAAGGTAGTGCTAGTAGTCTACCAAGTGGCACCCGGTATAGGTGGGCTTGGGACAGACTAGGTGCAGTGGCACGACGTACCAAGTGGCACCCGGATGGTGGGCTTGGGAACCCTGCTCACATCATTTGGGGCCGTGAGCGACACCCCGGCTGGATCTCCTTGCGATGGAACCTGAATAGGCGATAAACCTGTACTAGAGACTTGTGTGGTTAGTCAGGTCGTGGCCGACACCCTCGCCGGGCTTCCGCTTGAAGGTTGCCAAGATACATAATGTGTACATGGCGGTAAGTGGCGAGAGTGTGTGTGAAGAAGTACACCCCTGCAGGGTTAATATGATCTATTCGAATAGCCGCGTCCGCGGTAAAGGACCTCTGGGTTGCCTATATAGTACATAGACAAGTGAAAGTGGATACTCTAAAATGCGCAAGATAAGTGTGATTGCTATGGATGGCATTCTCGTAGGGAGACGGGAGCGGATCCATAGTGGTGTATTGATATGGTGAATATGTGGACTCGTGCGCGCCACCTCAAAAGAGATACTTGCAGTCGTAGCTAAGGATAGCCACTGAGTCAAAGTTTGCTTGCTGCAGTTAAACTCCACAACCCCCTTTGTTGATACTGAGGCATATGTAGATAGTTCTGATGTAAGGCTTGCTGGTCACGTTTGCCTATTTTATGTTTTTGCAGAGAGACTTCAGTCTCACTAGTAGTTCTGTGTGGACTTCAACGTTTAGCTTGATACCTCAGCTACGATCTTGTGCCCTCGGCAGGATCTGGTAGATAGTCAGGCTTCTCAGCCATTTTCATTTGTAGATGTCTGTACTCAGACATGTTAAGCTTTCTTTTGTGTTTTGACTTGTATGCTCTGAATGTTGGGTCATGAGACCCATGTTTGTAATATCTCGCTCCTCGGAGCCTATTGAATAAATACTTTGAGTCATAGAGTTATGTTGTGATGCCATGTTGTATTGCACATATCGAGCATATTCTGTGTATGATTTGAAATGCTTGGTATGTGTGGGATCCGACAATCTAGTTGTTTATTCTTGGTAGCCTCTCTTATGGGGAAATGTCTCCTAGTGCTTCCACTGAGCCATGGTAGCTTGCTACTGCTCCGGAACACTTAGGCTGGCCGGCATGTGTCCTTCTTCGTTCCTATGTCTGTCCCTACAGGGAAATGTCACGCAGTGTCTACCGGAGTCCTGTTAGCCTGCTACAGCCCGGATTCTCCGGAGTCCTGATAGCCCAGCTACTACAGCCCGGATTCACTCGCTGATGACCGACAGGTTCGTTGCTAGGTCATGTATGCATGTCCCTGTAATTAGTGCCACTTTGGGTTTACGACTAGTCATGTCGGCCCTGGTTCTTTGTCATATGGATGCTAGCGACAGTTTCATATACGTGCGCCAAAAGGCGCAAACGGTCCCGGGCCAGGTAAGGTGGCACCCGTGGGAATATCGTGCGTGAGGCCGCAAAGTGATATGATGTGTTACATGCTAGATCGGTGTGACTTAGGATCGGGGTCCTGACACAAGCCATTCAACACGGTCTTGTATCGGTTAACGGAACAGTCCGAACGTGATTTCTCCTGCAAACTGGAGACAAACATGGGGAGGTTTGCCAGAGTCTAAACCGATCCCAAGCACGCATCTGACTGCCCTGACCGATCAAAACCCCGTCACCCGTCCCTCCCACACTTCCGTTCCGATCCACGCGCTACATTCATGCCAATCCAGAGCATGCGGCCATCATTGATGTTGTGATGTGACCGGGAAGCATTGGAGGGCGATGCTGACCGATGCGACCTCTCTGCAGCTGCCACTTCAATGCGGACATAGGTTCCCAAGGAATGATATGTCTCCCTCGTATCTACTTTTCCAAACACTTTTCCCTTGTTTTGGACTCTAACTTGCATGATTTGAATGGAAATTAACCCGGAGTGACGCTGTTTTCAGCAGAACTACCACAGTGTTATTTTTGTGCAGAAATAAATGTTCTCGGAATGACCTAAAAATCCACGGAGCAACTTTTTGGAATCAATAAAAAATATTGGCGAAAGAATCAATGTCAGGGGGGCCACACCCTGTTAACGAGGGTGGGGGCGCCCCCCCCCCCCCAGGGTGCGCCCCCCTGCCTCGTGGCCCCCCTGAAGCTCCACCGACCTCAACTCCAACTCCATATATTCACGTTCGGGGAGAAAAAATCAGAGAGAAAGATTCATCGCGTTTTACGATACAGAGCCGCCGCCAAGCCCTAAAATCTCTCGGGAGGGCTGATCTATAGTCTGTTCGGGGCTCCGGAGAGGGGGATTCGTCGTCGTCGTCATCATCAACCATCCTCCATCACCAATTTCATGATGCTCACCGCTGTGCGTGAGTAATTCCATCGTAGGCTTGATGGACGGTGATGGGTTGGATGAGATTAACCATGTAATCAAGTTAGTTTTTTAGGGTTTAATCCCTAGTATCCACTATGTTCTGAGATTGATGTTGCTATGACTTTGCTATGCTTAATGCTTGTCACTAGGGACCGAGTGCCATGATTTCAGATCTGAACCTATTATGTTTTCATAAATATATGTGAGTTCTTGATTCTATCTTGCAAGTCTATAGTCACCTATTATGTGTTATGATCCGTTAACCCTGAAGTGAAAATAATCGGGACACCTACCGGTGATGACCGTAGTTTAAGGAGTTCATGTATTCACTAAGTGTTAATGCTTTGGTCTGGTACTCTATTAAATGGAGGCGTTAATATCCCTTAGTTTACAATAGGACCCCACTGCCACGGGAGGGTAGGACAAGAGTTGTCATGCAAGTTCTTTTCCATAAGCATGTATGACTATATTCGGAATACATGCCTACATTACACTACAAAAAACACTTCCGTGATGATACGTGCTTGTCACAGTAGGTCACATTTTCTGTCATGCATGTACATCCATGACGATTTTATGACAGAATCAAGATAGTCATACATGTGCTGTCGTAGAAGTGTTCCATGACATTACCAAAATTATCATCACGGAAGTGTCCACTTCCATGATGATAAATTGCGCGTCACAAAAGTGCTTTCGTCAAGGGTGACCGACACGTGGCATCCACCGTAACGGAACGCTGTTAAGCTATCAGGCCCAGTTTTGGATCCGATAACCCATTAACAGCCCCGACCAGTGGGGATTTTCCACGTGTAAAATCATCATTGGCTGGAGGAAACACGTGTCGGCTCACCATTGGGACAGATGTCATCCACTCATTGGACCCAAGGCGCCTATGATACGACGACACGTGGCACGGCCCAACAGAGGCCCATTCCTGTGAAAAGACCGGCCTATTTGACTTGGTAAAAAGGTGGCAGGCCGACCCACGGAAAGCATGTTAACGGCCTGTCCGCCTATAGCCCATTTACAACCCGCTGACCCAGGGCCTGTTATGCCCTATCTGAATTAGGCCTAGTAGCGTCATCTGGGCCGTCCAATATGATTCCAACCCGTTTTAACTTCCGGCCCATGTGTGGCCCATGACTTCTTTCGGCCCATATGAGGCCCTTTGTAACTCTTGGCCCATTAATGGCCCGTGGTGAAACTGGCCCGTAATGAATAGTGTATCACTTTATACGCATTAACAGCCCATTATTCCACTAGGTCGTTTCCAGCACAAGTTATCTTTTGGCCTTCTCAGGGCCCATTTATTCTTGGGCTCATTTGCACCATTCGGTTACTTACGGCCCATTACTGTCATTTTCTGCTTGTGGGCCAAATTCAGCCCGTCGTTACAGTCGACCCGTTTGTGGACCGTTAATACGTTGGGCTGTTTTCATGTAAAAAACCCGTTGGGCTGTTTTCATACAGTTATCAAATACGGCTCGTTAACGGCCTGTTATGGTCCATGAATAGTACGACCCATGATTGGCGAAATGATGATATGCCCCATAGAAGGCCCATGGATCCTACGGGCCGTAGAAGGCCCATGGACCCTATGGCCCGTAGAAGGCCCATGGATCCTACAACCCGTACAGAAAGCCAATGGATCCTATGACCGTAGAAGGTCCATGGATCATACGGCTTGCAGGAGGCCCATGGTTACAACAGTCCGTGTACTGCCATGATTATTTTTGCCTAGTTACCAAAAATAGGCTATTGTGGCCACTAGAAAAACACAAAAAAAGAACTGCAGTGACTACAAGCAAACAACTAAACAAGACAATGAGGAAATAAATAAGCAAGCAATTAACGCTAGCCTATTACTGCTATTACACATATTACATCCACTGGGCATCAAAGTTCGCCACTAGTGCAAATATAGGGAAAAAAGCAGCATATTACATACACTGGCCGTCAAAATTGGCCACCAGTGCAAATAAACACGGCAGCAAAACAAGAGCATAACTGAAACAACTTCAGAAGAGCTCAAGAAACGTTATCTTGGGTATCCATCATGCTGGCAATAAGCTTAGCAAGCTTATTAGCTTTGTCCTGTTTGGCGCTAAAATCCTCCAACGCTTGCTGTTGCACCAGAAAGTATGCATCTGAATGCTCCAGGGACTTCCGCAGTCCTTCCGCTTCTTATCGCAGCACAGCTGATCGATGTCATTCAGCATGCAGTTGAGAATCAAGAAGCCGAATTGATTCAGACAGTGAGTTTGAATAGCTTGTGCAAGCGGTAGTGGCCAGTAACTCGAACACTGAACCAAGAATAGGACTTTGGGGTTGTCTCACTATCTTCAAGATAGTCTTCCTTAGGTGTTTTATCAGCTTTGTTGGAGACCAACAAGGATGTGTCACTATCCTGAACCTTATCTGCATTACTTCCTTTACCATTGCTTAATAAGGAACTCTTCCCCAATATTCTCTCAGCATTCTAAAAGAAGAAACAAGCAGACACATAACAGGTTTAGCATGTACTAGTATATGAAACACATTTTAGTGAACCAGTTCATTAGTAACGTGGACAGGATTAAACTACTAATTCTTCTATAGCCACATACTAGTACATAATAAAAGCATCAAACAAACATATATCTATGTCCTATGGTCACTACATTGTCTTGCCAAATCAAAATAGAGACATGGTTCAAATCATATCAGTTCAAGACAAAGCAACAGTGAAACAATACAAAGCGTGGGAAACTACACGGCACAACAAGATTTCAGATGGGTGCCACGGGTCTACATGTACAACAACACTATTGGCTTTGTTGTTATGCTAGTAATATGCATGATATGAGAAGTCAACTGTATACACAATTGAAATTGAAATCAACAGAGCTATTGATAAGAGCAAACCTGTTAAAGAAACATGCGTGAACATACCTATTGTGCCATTGGAGTTTCGATTGGATCCTTCAATTTAAAAATAATTTTGTATGAGTAAATACAGTGATACAAGAGCAAAGCAGTATGCACGATAGCAATCATAGTTTAAAAAGGCGCGCCTAGGCTCTAGGCGTTGGCAAAACGCACTGCGCATAACTACACTTAATTTGTGCATAACTGCGCATAAGCATGTGCTTTGGTCAGTAAAGCGCAAGGCGGTGGCAAAACACACAATTAACACCTAGTGCTTTTTTGAACTATGATAGCAATGGAATCTTAAATTAGAACAGTTGTTCTTCAGGTTTAGGCACTCACTACTAGGAAAAAGCCTACTAATGGCGCACTGGTTTTGCCTACTAATGGCGCATTACCAGTGCGCCATTAGTAGCACGCCACTAGTATTTTTTACTAATGGCGCACCACTGGTGCGCCATTAGTATGTAACTCCATGCGCCATTAGTATGCCTCCCGGGGGGCCATATGTAACCATGTGCTTTATCACACTAATGGCGCACTCTGCCTTGATGTGCCATTAGTATCCTTTGGCATACTAATGGCGCACTCTACCTTGATGCGCCATTAGTATGAATATTTGGTTTTTTTGCTTTTCTGATTTTTGCACAGGTTACAAAATATATTATTGGACAGAATATAGACAGCAGCACACAGCAACATCAGATTCATCGAATACAATAGAAGATTAGTCTCCGAATACAATTCATCATATTAGTCTCCGAATTCAAAAGATCGAACAAAGATAAAACATTACAAGTCTCAAGACCGCGAGTATCGAGTTTGTCTTCACATTACAAGTCGATATCGATCATCTAAACTACCATCACATAAAAGAGAACTGCGGTCATCACGATGAGCATCATCGTGATCAAACTGGTCTTCATCCAGTTCCTCCAACGCTCCCTCGTCTCTCCCGCTAGATAGCGGGCGTATCTAGATTCGGCCTCCGCCCTAGTGGTGTACCCTTTGTAACTGTTACCGCTAAAACGGTGAACCTGTCTCCGACACTCCTCCCAGTCGTTGTAGACTCTGGGAGCCTTACCCTTGTACATGACATACGACGACATCTCTATGCACAAGCCAAACAACAGACAACAGACAATACATAAGCAATATGTAAGTATGCAACAAAAGGATCGGAAGAGAAAAGCAAGACATTAATAGCACGATTCATGATCCTACTAATAAATAGCATCGATTACATCTAAGTTGAATGATTGTCCAAACCAAAGAGACATACGAATTCATTAAAGTTTAATTACAACATGAGCCAATCAATGTTTCAGAAGTACACATCACTTCTTTCGACTCGACTCATCGGACAGGAGCGTGGATGAAGCTGTCATCGATCGTGATGGTCATGAAATCGCGGTCGTTGTCACCCTGCATTTGTAGCGTTCCATCTATCTCATTGTTGGACGGTTGATATCTGAGGTAGAACTGCCCCGAGGTATGAAGGACATCTTGATGGATGATATCCGCAAACTCCGACTGGATGCGAAAGAATTCTTGTCTGAGGTCCGCGTCCTGGGTTGCCGACAACCTCGCGGCCCAATCTTTGAGACTATCTGGTAGCAGAAGTTGATGATGGTCCCTTACGATCGCCCGCATGTGATGGAGGGCGTAGTAGGCATCCTTCTGACCGCCAGGCGGCTGCTTGACACAGAAGAAATTCGTATTGTGTGAGAAGGTGTGCTTGCCGTACTTACGAACTGCCCTGGTGAAGGTGCCTCCAGATTTGGCGTAGCCGAGGAGAACATCATCAAGAACTTTCTTGACATTTGTGTAGTCTATCTTGGAGTCACCATTCGGGGCGAAATACGTGGCCATGGAATATTTCGGGCTTAAGAGGATGAGTGTGCAATGTGTGTCACTGCACAGAACACGGAATGTTAGAAAAAAAAGAACGATCGAAATCTAAAAAATCATATGTTACGGGGCGGTTAAGGGATGACTTACTCGGGAAAGTAAGCCACAAGGAAGTTATCCTTATCTGGGTTTGCCAGAATGACGCCTTCGAGGTGTGAACTCGCAACTTGGCGGTCCCCAGCGCTGCTCAAGTGCTTGGCACGCATGTAGAAGGGGTCGACTATCATGATGTCCGGGGTCTTGTCTCTAATGATCCGCATCTCCATACTCAGCGAAAACAGCCGAACGAAGGTGTAGCGTAGCGGATGAAGGTTAAACATAGCAAAGATGTCATCAAACCGTAGGACGATCGTACCCCCGATGTCGCCATCCACAAAGCCCTTGCCCTCTGGAACCTTGGCCACGAAAACCGGGTATGCCACATCATTCTCTCTGAGACGCTGCTTCTCCAAAGAAAGAACACTGTCGTGCACACTCCACATAGCACCGGTTGCAGCATTCAGCATATTTGGCGGTAGCATCGCCCTACCCGCCACATGCACCCTCCTCGAGATATCCTTAGGTGAAGGTGGCCCGTCCTGAGCACGGATCGAACTCGGTGCCGGCTGGCTCGCACCGGCGCCCTTGTTAGTCTTTCGCTTCCGTCCCTTCTTCTTGATCTCCTCAAATGGGACCAAGTTCTGCTCACAGACCGCCTTCTTGAGCGTGTTGGGGCTGACAATATTTCGCACCTCAGCTATCTGAGGCTCAGTGAAGGCGGGAGCTGGAGGCGTGTCCTGAGAACTGAACGCCAGACAACGCCTGTTGCAATTGGATTTCTCCGTCGTACCAGCTAGATCGCGGTCGTCTTGGTTGGGTTCTTGAGAAAGAGGCCCGCAGAACTCGTCAGTGTACCCATGTTCGGCAAACTACTTATCAACTTTGGTAAATGTACCATCGTCGTTGTCGTCGCCGTCCGGATCCTATGCCATAGGGTTGTCCGGATCCTGTGCCATAGGGATGTCCGGCAGGTCCGGTAGCGTTGCGGCGTTCTTGCCATGGCTTGGCGCCGGCACGACTGGCGGTCTTGTCTGTGGGGTGGTGTCCCCCGCCCCCAAACAAATCTGGCTCTTTGGCCAAAGTAGGGGCCAGTTTACGCAGGTGCTGAGGGTCATCTCATCTTCTTCGTCGGCCCCAGCGGGTCGAATCGGAGGTAACAGCTCGTCGCAGCCTAGCAGCACCCGAACCACTTCAACCCTATACACTGCGGGTGGCATCAGATTACCGTGGAACATGGGGTTGCCCGGTTGAACGATTCTGCCCTTGGCGACATCGACCAACTCGGCGCCCATGAAGTGCAGAAGAGTGCAAGGAACGTCGGCGGTGCCCTGCGAAAACATGTACAAGGCGTCAGGGATGCCCAGTCAAAGGCAAGGAGATGAAGTCATCGGCCGAGAGGCTTAGTTACTGTGATGCCGTCGAGCTCGGCTAATGTCGAGGCACCGCCAACGGCGGGCGTGCAACTGACGAAGGGGGCACTTGCTGGCGAGGTGCCGGCCGGCGTACACCCGGGTGCATTAAGCTCCAATGCCCGTGCCGGCGCTGGAGACACAAATACCGCCTTCTCCGGAGACACCAATGGTGCCGCTGCCGGAGACACCAATGGCGCCGCCGGAGACACAATTGGTGCCGCCTGCGCGTTGTGCGAGTTGCTGGCCGTGAAGCTGGGAACCGGGGGAGGCCCCTGTTGGCCGCCCGCAATCCACGTCGTCAGCCCATGAATCAACGTAGGCACCATGGCGTTGAGCTTCGTTCCCAGTTGTTGTTCCACTTGCTCTTGGACAAGCTCCGGAATCCGCGCCACTTGTGCCTTGAGTTCTTCAACCTCGCGCGTCTGGCTTTCCGAGCTGGTCTTTTTCTCCTTCTGCACACCAGCGGTATAGTATGACCCCCATTTTGTGGACAAGCCTTTGCCGGCCACACGACCAGCTGACATCGGCTTAGTGAGCTTATCCTTGTTTTTCATTACGTTCAACGCCCTCTTTAAAGGGGTGTCGAAAGGGGAGCTCTGAGACGACCCCGCGCTACTGCTTTCAGTGTCCTGCGAAAGGAACGTGAACCATTTAGAAATATTGGGGATTAATTAGAGTGAAACCATATGGAGCTAATTACGCGGGGGTGTATTCCTTACCAGAACAAGCTCAAGCGCCCTGGTCTTCGGATCCGTGGTAAGCTCCTTTGTTATCGGGTCCTCCTTGTACCGGGCCCTGACATAGTTCCTGGTCTGCTTGTTACCGCTGTATTTCTCGAAGCGGGGCGGTAGGCCTTGCTCGGCACGCTCCGCGTCCTCCTTGTCCCATATAGGCTCCGCCACTCTGTAACCGCCGGGACCGAGTTTGTGTTCCCCTAAGTTCTACTCCCGCATTTCTTTCCCCCACTGACTTGATTCGGAGGTTGCACTACTCTCGCACTTTATGTTGAACTCCTTGTAGTCATCTTCGCTCATCATAGGATATTTCGCCTTGATCTTCTCATAACTATCACCTTTATCAATCATTCTCTTCACCGCGCTTCTCCAAGTAGACAGGGTCGTGCTCATCCTCGTGAGGGCGGCACTGTTCACTTTATTCCCTGAGAGGCGTGTGTTTTCAAAATCGGCGGGGAACTTGTATCGTTTGTGCAGCTTCGTGAAGAGGAGGTTGCGCAAATTCTCTCGGTCCTTATGCCTAAGGTTCTCGGTGTTGATCGAGACGGTGCTCTGGAGAATGCACCCGAGCTGAAGCGAGTACCCCTTGACTATATGTTCGGGCTCCGTTGGATTCCCGTCGGAGTCCACTTGAGTGAATTCCTCCTTGAGGGTGCGGAGCGCATTCGGGCGCCGGTCCCTCCTTTGCTTCTTCGGTTGGCTTCCATCTGTGTGTGCGCCACCATCATCAGTGGTGGCATACTCGGCGGCACCATCAGTGGTGTCATCCCCGACGCCACTAGGGGTTGTGTAATGAGGATCGGTGTCTTCCGCGGCGTCCTCATAGCGGTGAGGTTGTTCCTCCATCTCCTAGGACAGCTCCTAGAATTGCTTACCGCCCGAACCACCGGCCTCATCGTTGTGGGCCATGTTTTGCTCTAAATAGGAAAAAAGTTTGGTCAAAAAGTTGGTTATTGTCAAGGAACAAGATCATGGTCTCATCATTAGGGTTTGTCGACACCGAGGCACCCTAAAAGCCTAAGCTTTCATCATTTAGGGTTTGCCGACGTCGAGGCACCCTAAAACCCTAAGCTTACATCATTTAGGTTCTCATCGACACCGAGGCATCCGGGGAAACCAAGTTAAGTTTTCATCATTTAGGGTTTATCGATGCCGAGGCACCCTAGGTTGGGCCTAATCACTTGGCACTAATCACTTGGCTCTATTGCCACCTATGGTTTAATACAGCAAGAATAAAGGGGCAGTTGATCCTACTTAATTAAGTACTAAGATACCCCGGCCCATGCATTAGTAGCAAGTACCTCATATGTCCGATTTTTAGAAAAATCATGTTAAAATTCACGGAAAATTTCAGCATGACCTTTGCTGAAAATAGGACATATGGAGTACCCGAATTTGCCGGAACGGAAGTTAATCGACATTCCCGCAAACTCAAGGGCCCCATTTTTTTGCTAAATATCTTTGAGCAACAATGAGAGCAGAAAATTCAAAATCACTTGAAACCTGATCACTCGGACCACACCACATGCCACAGCATACATAGTACATAGAGTTGACAATTCAGTTGCAATCATGTAGTAATGGATTGTTCTACCTAGCAGGTTCTTGGAAATGGATTGTTCTACCTAGCAGGTTGTTGGAAATTCAGTTGCTTTTTTCATTAGGGCTGGCAACCAGACATGGTCAAATTTCAATTAAGATTATCTATTGGTTCAAGACTGGCAACAAGACTTGTTCTACAAAATCAGTTATCTATTAAGTAGTTCTTGTGCTCATCCAGTAGCAACATCTTTCATACATGATCAGTAGTCATGTACCAAATTTTTATTTAAACTGAATTTGCAAATCACCAAGAGCTCTACTAGTTTCAGACTAGATTTACACTAAATACACTAGAGTATTTGACCAGTAGTCAGTTACATTTACACTAGACTGAAGAAATTGCTGCATCACTAGACTGAAGAAATTGTGTTGTTAGTTAGGGACTGAAGAAAATGTGTTGCAGATTTTGATTTGCTTGCTGATCTTCGGTTAACTCCATAGAAGAGTTTTGTACTGATTCAGTTAACTGACAGCAAGTAACAGCATGTTCTAACAGCAACAGTTTCAGAGTACTACTCCAAAATCCTCCTAGTTGTAGCTCACCTAAATGGTTGAATTCAAAGAACTACAGTGGCCTTCAGCGATTGAGAGCTTAAAATTTCCAACAATCTGAACAAACAAAGTAAAAAAGGATCAGTATCTCATTTCAGCTGATTTATTCTTCATAAGCATAGGCTTTGTTTGTTGGAAACTAGCCTGTGAAACTGAAATTTAACAGTAAACTGAATTACTGTCATTTAATAGTAAACTGAATTACTGTCATTTAACAGTAAACTGTAATTTAATAGTAAACTGAATTACTGTCATTTAACAGTAAACTGAATTGGTCTTGTGGCCTCATCCACTAACTAATGCAGGTCTTGCATTGCACACTGCCTTACAGCTGGTAAAAAGAGCTTTGATAGGCTAGTGCATGGAAGATAGACACAAATGTTTTTTCTGCATCGAAGCATGGACACAAATGTTGATATTCTTAGTCAGTGTTTTTTTCTCTTTCGCCATTGATAGGCTAGTGCATGGAAGCTAGAACTCCAAGTACTTGTTTGTGGTATGGCAGTAACCAGTAGCTTACCAATTCATGGTGTTTGGGGTATGGCGAAAGAACATGTCTACAACTATCAGACCATCACAAGTATCAACAGAACATGTCTACAACCATGTAACAAATCATGTCTAGTTGATCTGATGTAACAAATCTGACCATCACAAAAATCAAAAGAACATCTATACACCATCATTCCGGCCATCACAAGCATAACAGAGCAATGGTGTTTTCTTCGGTTACCTTTGATCTGGCTGCTTGGAATCCACTGACCTTCAGATCCGCTGACCAATCCACTAACCTACTGTTCATCAAAAGGAAAAATAAATGAGCATCCGTGGTGAGTAGAAGGGATTGGGGATTTAGGGTTTCTGTATGGGGTTAGAACTAGTCAAGTCTGAATATTACACAACCCTGAACATTACACAATTCAAACTACAGAACATACACTGTATTCAGTGATCTTTCTAAACAAGCTACAGAACACACACTGTATTCAAACTTGTTGCTATTTAAGCAAGTTTTTGTAAGAAAACTGATTAGGACCCCCAAAAAACTTGCTGCATTTCAATCAGACCAAATGTTTCACTTAATTTTATGAGTTAACTGAATTTACATTTAATTCAGTTAACCAAAATTACACTGAATTTTACTGTCAATTAAAATTCAGTGAGTACATTCAGGTGCGCATGCATTTCGAACCCGTGTCCCCAGGGCCAGCAATTCTACCAGGCCGGACGGACGATTTGATTCGAACCACGAGGGTAGGGAAAGACGATTGCTGAATTTGAAATCACCTACCTGGGCTTGAGGGAGGTGTGGGCGGCGAGGTCGCGGGAGGAGTACTTCCTTGGCTCGCCGGCTGCTGCGGAGGTGACCGGTGGTGGAGGACGGCAGGGGCAGCTGGGCAGCGTCGGGTTCAGCCAGCTGGGCGCGCCGCGGCGGCGGGCCGGCAGCGGTGGCGGCGGCTAGGAACCCTAGCTGTCGCGCTCGGGAGGGAGGTTGATGCAGGCCGGGCCGCGGGGGGAGGGGGACGGTGAGGGCGCGGGCGCGGGCGGAGGGGGGACGGTGTGGGAGGTGGTCGGGTTCGGCGGGGGAAGCGAGCACGACCGGGAACGGCGAGCACGGCGAGCACGGTTGGTGTGGGGGAGATGAGGCAGGGGAGGGATTAGAGAGAAATGTGAGGGGATTGGGGATTTTAATTTAGTGTGGGAGGAGGCTTAGCAATGGCGCACCACCCAGGGGTGCGCCATAAGTACATCCATAGCAATGGCGCACCCACGACTGGGCTTTGGCGGGTCGGTAATGAAGAAGCATTGGTCCACTTGGGAAGCCAGTACCCATGGCTCATTTTTCGCGGTGACGTTTGCGCCCGCGGTCTTGGATTTGGCTTCGGGTATAACCATGGTGGTGAAATATCGGTCTTCTTTTAGGACGCTCTTGGCCCATCTGACACAGAACATCGGCACCTTCTCTCCAGCGTAGCTCAGCTCCCAGATCTCCTCGATCCTTCCGTAGTATCTGTCCTTGTCCTTACCGGTGTAGGATTCCATCGTTACCCCGGAGTTCTGATAACCATCGCTCTTCATGTCCTTGTCCTCGGTGTAGAATGTGTAGCCGTTGATATCGTACGCCTCATAGGTCATCAGGTTGTGCTCGGCGCCCTGTGACAAGGCGAATATGAGTTCTTCTTCCGTGGAAGAATCTTCAAGTAAAGGGTACGACAGAAGCTTCTGCTTGAACCAACGCGTGAAACATGAGTTGTGTTCTTTGAGTATATCTCCGTCCGTCCTCTGTTTGCCTCGGTCATTGTACGTCTTCTCAATAAAGGTTTTGTGCTCTACCACCCAAGGATCGCCCACGTCTATGTGTTGTAGCGCGATTAGGTTTGCTCTTTCAAAGTCGGCGAGTCGACCCTCAAAGTCGACATGCATTTCGCGGCGACCCTCACGGTGACCCCATCCAGCGAGCCTGCCTTGGTGCCTGTTGACGGGAAAACCAATGGGGTTCTCGATTCCTAGATAATTTGTGCAGTAGGAGATGCACTCTTCGGTCAGAAAGCCCCTGGCTATACTTCCCTCTGGACGTGACATGTTGCGAACGTATCCTTTGATGACACAATTCATCCTTTCAAACGGCATCATGCTGTGCAGGAACGTCGGCCCGAGTTGGATGATATCCTCCACGATATGGACCAGCAGATGCACCATAACATCGAAGAATGCGGGCGGGAAGTACATCTCAAGCTCGCATAGTATCACCATGATCTCTTCCTGTAGCCTTCTGAGTTGCCTCACGCCAATCGACTTCCGAGATATGACGTCGAAAAAGTTGCATAGGCCAAATAGCGTTTCATGGACGTGCGCGTCCATGATCCCACGGATTGCAAATGGAAGTATCTGCGTCATCAGCACGTGATAGTCGTGAGACTTCATCCCGCTGAACTTCTGCTTCGCTGGGTCTAGGTATCTGCTTATCTTCCCCGCGTAACCGTAAGGAAGTTTTACTCCTAGGAGGCAGGTGAAAAACTGTTCGATCTCCTCCTGACTTAGAGTGAAGCACGCGGGAGGGTAGTCATTTCCGGTCTTCTTGGCCTTTTTGCGTTTGCGACGACTTTCTGTGTCCTGCTTCGCCTCATCATCATCATCATCATCATCATCATCATTAGCGTGAAGCTCCTACCTAATGCCCATTGATTTCAAGTCTGCCCTTGCTTTCTGCCCATCTTTGGTCCTCTCTGGCATGTTGAGCAGGGTACCAAGCAGACTCTCGCACACGTTCTTCGTGATATGCATGACATCAAGGCTGTGAGGCACACGGTGGATCTTCCAGTACCGCAAGTCCCAGAAAACAGACCTCGTTTTCCATACCTTTAGCAGCGGCTCTGGCGCCTTTCGCTTTTTTCCCGGCTCTGGCGCCTTTTGCTTCTTTCCCGATAGTGGGCAGTCTTTCCAATTTTTCAACAGCTCGTCTATTTCCTCGCCGCTCCTCGTACACGGGCGTTTTCGGGGTTCGGTTTCACCATCGAAAAGATCCTTGTGTTTCCTCCATGGGTCATCGTCGCGAAGCCACCTTCGATGTCCCATGAACACGGTTTTCGAAGACCCGGGATCTCTATCTAGCTGGCAATACATTGTGTCATCCATGCACCTTACGCATCCAGAAAATCCGTGGACTACCTGCCCCGCGAGATATCCGTAACCGAGATAGTCGTGCACCGTTGTGAGCAGTGCGGCTCTCATAGGGAAATATTCTTTCTCTGCGGCGTCCCACGTATTGGCTGGCGTTTTCCACAGCATGTCTAGCTCCTCCTTTAGCAGCCCCAGATACAGATTGATGTTGTTCCCTGGTTGTTTCGGCCCTTCAATTAGCATACTCATGTGAATGTACTTCCTCTTCATGCACAACCAGGGGAGAAGGTTGTACATCCACACAAACACAAGCCAGGTGCTATGTGTGCTTCTCTGGCTGCCAAACGGATTGACTCCATCGGTGCTCGCGCCTAGCACGATGTTCCTTGGATCCTTCCCAAATTCTGGGTATTCGAAATTCAACGCTTGCCACTGGCTCGCATCCTTAGGGTGACTCAGCATCTTGTCTTTTTTATTTATCTCCGGATCATTTCCGTCATCTTCCCACTTATTCCCCTCCCTATCCGCGTGCCAACGCAGGACCTTTGCTACCTTAGGGTCCGCGAAATACCGCTGCAGATGAGGAGTGATCGGAAAGTATCACACCAATTTTCAAGGAGCTTTCTTCCTCTTCTTGTATCGAGTGACGCCGCACACCGGACATATGGTGGACTCCGCGTGCTCGTCCCGATAAATGATCCAATTGTTCATGCACACATGGTATTTCACGTGCGGTAAATCCAGAGGACACACGATTTTCTTCGCCTCCTCGAAACTGGTCGGGCACTTGTTCCCCTTGGGAAGACGTTCGTGCCAGAATGACATGTTCTCGGCGAAGCATGCGTCGGTCATTTTGTGTTTTACCTTCATCTCCAGAGCCATGAGCGTTACTTTCAGGCGGGTATCCTCGGGCCTGCATCCTTCATACAATGGAGTAACCGCGTCTATCTCCAGTTGATCCAGCTTGGCTTTCTCTCGGGCGGCAGCTCTTGCGTTATCCGTCTGCTTGAGAAGCAGCTCTTGAATATGAGGGTCATGTACCCAGCCTCCATCGTCGTCTGCTCCGACATCTTCATCTTCATGATCATGCCCTTCGTCTTGATCTTCCTCATCATCATGTACGACATCTTCTACATGATGACTGTGTACAGCATCACCGCGTGATCATGTCCTGGAGATTCTTCGTCTTCTCGCCCGCCCTCGCCGCGGTAGTACTTGTCTTGTTGCCCTTCCTCATTTCTTGCCCGGCCCCCATGGACGACTTCATAGTCATCTTCATCACCTTGCCACCGATAGCCATCCATGAAACCACGCAAGAGCAGGTGGTCCCGCACATGCCCGGAATCCGGGTCTGCAATAAGGCTCTTCAGCTTGCATCTTCGACACGAACATCTTATCTCCGTCTCGTTCTTTTGAAGCATCTCGGCCTTTGCGGAGCTCAAAAACTATTCACGATGCCTTCGGTCATCGTGCGGACCATGGTCGCCTGCGGGGTAGAGCAAAACGATATTTTAGAACCAAGAAAAATGCATAGTGCCAAAATTCTCGCCGAAACAGAAATGAATCAACATTCCGGTAAAATATTGGCAACTATCGCATTTCAAATACCGGTACCTGCAAACACAAACATATATGCAACACCACAAACACAAGCAACATCACAAACATACATAGATCTAGCTAGGCCACAAAAAGTGCATGTACACGTTGTTGGAGCGAGCTAGGGAAAAAAAGTAGATCTACATCATGAATATAGCTTTCCCCTTACTTACCTATCAAAAAAAGGTAATTTCACCACTTAATTTTGATGACTCTATGGTGGAAATGAGGTGAGGAGGAGGAGGCAGCCGAAAGCTTGGAGAAGGAGGTGGAGGGAATGAAGTGGGGAAAGTGAGTGGGTAGGTGTGGGGCTGTCCAAAATATCTTGTTGGGGTCCCAGGTTACTAATGGCGCACCAGCAGCAAATGCGCCATTAGTAACCCTGGTTACTAATGGCGCACCTACTGGAGGTGCGCCATTAGTAGTGTTGCAGAAAAGTAAATATATATATATATATATATATATATATATATATATATATATATATATATATATATATATATATATATACTAATGGCGCATCTGGTCACAGTGCGCCATTACTAGTCTAAACTAGTAATGGCGCTCCTGGCGTGTGTGCGCCATTAGTAGTTTTGCAAAATAAAGAATTAAAAAAACAGTAATGGCGCATGATCTGCCTCGTGCGCCATTACTAGTTA
>NC_041381.1:55433532-55440990 GCF_002162155.2 Triticum dicoccoides | reverse complement strand
TATACTAATGGCGCATCTGGTCACAGTGCGCCATTACTAGTCTAAACTAGTAATGGTGCACCTGGCCTGTGTGCGCCATTAGTAGTTTTGCAAAAAAAAAGATTAAAAAAAAGAACAGTAATGGCACACGATCTGCCTCGTGCGCCATTACTAGTTAGAACTAGTAATGGCGCACTTCGACCGGATGCGCCATTAGTATGTATGGAAAAAAATTATACTAGTGGCGCACCATGTCTCTGGTGCGCCATTAGTGTCTTCCACACTAATGGCGCATCACCGACTGGTGCGCCATTAGTATATAGTAGTGGCGCACTGGTTCCTCGGTGCGCCATTAGTATCAATCCTATCTATAGCCCTTTTCCTAGTAGTGACTTGTTCTACATGAACAGAGTACAGTAAGACATAAGAATATAGTACTTAAAAATACAAAATGAGCTTACAGACCTTACCACATTCTTGGTTCAGGACCAGTACAGAACAAGGCATTCCCAGTTATCATCCAGTAAATGTGTCTCAGGAGAACGTAAGGGAATTTGATGAGTTTCTTTGCTAGTGAAGTATGTTTTCTTCAGGTAATTCCGATACTGCCACCAAGCATTCTTGAAGATAGCAGAGGTATTAGCACAGGTTACCTCATCCTGAGTTTCCAAATCGGTCCTTCTCTATAGAGAAAAATGGGAAAATTTGTTGTATTATAACCATCATGGAGGTAGGATGTATGGGACAAAGCAAAGTAATTGCCATGAATAACATTACTTACACATAACTCCTAGACAAACACCTACAACTGGCAATTTTCCTTCATCTTCAGTATAATATTTCCAAGATGGGAAGATACACACATACGATTTAACAACATGCAATAGCTGCTAAACGACGACTAGCTGGTTGTGCTTCCTCCACAGGAATAGGCTTACTAACTGGTGGAGTTGGGGTTCGCCGTGGTAGTACTGGCCCTTTGGGCACTGGAGTTGTCTTACTAACTGCTCTTGTTTGGGAGCTCTGTGGTGGAGATGGTGTTGTGTCAACATGAACTACGTTACTATCTACTGGGGTTGGGGTTAGATTGGGTGAAGCTGGTTCTCTGTCCATCGCAGTAGTGGCACAATCTGCGAGAGTTTGGGTTATGTGTGGTAGGGCTGGTCCTTGTGCATATACAACCGGGGTGCTATCTCCACCAAGAGGTAGCACTGTTTTATTTGAAGACCGTGTTTTTAGTCCGCTGGATACTGGCATCACCCGCTCCAATTCAAATGGCTGATAAGTAGGAAACATAGTTGAATGTACAGACATTGTATGAGAGACAGATGCAATAGATAGTGTGGAAAAAGGCATGAAATAATTGACATGTATATTGTTTAACTAAAATGGATAGCATGACATAATTTCACATATATGATGTCTATCTAAACTGGATAGCATAGCCTAACATAATTCAAAGATATGATGAATAACTAAATAGGATCGCATGACATAATTCACCTACATGGTATCTAAGTAATCAGGATCGCATCATTTAATTCACATATGTGATTTATATTCTAAACAGAGGGCATTCGATATGATGTCTGAACTAAGAACATGGTGTTAAATATTGTGTACATGATGTCTAAACTATGCAATGCAAGACACCATATGCATGATATGAGCAGTATAACCGTGCCAAGTTTGAGCATACACCTCGGTGGGGGAATAGGACTGGTCATCTGTCTCTGAATCCATCTCTGAGGAGCTATCGAGACCCAACAAGAGATCTGCTTCGATAGGTAGCACTGTCTGCTCTGAAGGCCTTGTTTTCACTCCAGATTTTTCAATCTCCCACCCAAATGGCTGATTCACACGAAGAGTAGTTTAATGTACAAACATTGTCGACAAATGGAAATGTGATGAAGAAAAGGATGGGCAAGATATCATTCAAATATATGATGCCTGGTTAAACAGGATGGCATTGCACATTTCACATATATTATGGCTGGCTAAAAGACATGAGACTGCATAATTCCCATATATGATATAGAAACTAAACAGGTGGCATGACAGAACATGTCCAAACTAAGCATATGACATATATGATGTCAAAAGTAGGCACTGCAAGGCAACATATGCATGATATGACTAACATCATCATGTCAAGGTAGAGCAAACACCTTGGGAGTAAATAGGAGTGGTCAGCGGCGTCTGAATCCGCCTCAGAACAGATATCTTCCTCTGGATTACAATCTGGAGAGGGGTGGGGAAGGTTTGCCATTGAACCCACCATGGAGCGATGTCTGCATGACATTGTATTGCCGCGCAAAACTCTTCTTTTTTTCTCTACATGTTCAGCATGACTGTGTACAATATCTGACATGCATACAAAAAAATATGGTGAGATTATGTAAGGAGAGCATGCAGAAATTTAGAGCGATGGTAACAACCAGTGGATGGATCCAAAAATAATGATAGCAGGCTGATGATTGCTTTAAATTAATAAAAAGACAGATGATGATTGCTTTACTATTTGTTTCCCACCCAAGATGAACAACATGGGCATACCCTAGGTGAACCATATATTAGACAGACATACTATTCATTACTGCCTTGATATGTGCCCTACAACTAGTTTAGAACTCAAGTTTGAACATTAATTTGGACCTGACTTGGAGTCCAAGAGGTGAACAGGACGATAAAGTAGCAGGTAATTTTAAGCAATGCATGACATAAGTAGAAACAAAAGAGTGCGACCTCTCTTGTGGACCCGTGTACTCCTCATGTTCATCTACTGAGTCAACGATGGTGATGCCATTGCGGTGGGTGCCGGCGGCAGGGAAGGAGATCTGAGGCGGCGAAAGACGGTCAGGAGTCATGATGTATGGTTTGGTGGATGCTTCTGTCGATGGAGGACCTCAGGTGAGGTGGACGACATCGCGGCAGGAGCAGGACAAACCACACAAAGTTCCCTTCGACACGTACTTGTAACTGAAGTAATTCTGTAAGGGCTCATTTGGCTTGCATGATTCATAAAACGCAGGGATAGGAAAAACACCGGAATAGGATAGGAATGCACATGGTAAATAGAGCATTTGTAAACACAGGATTTCTGTCAACTTGGGTGTTTGGTTTACAGGAATTGCAAGAGCAGAGGAATGCAATGAAACATGGCCAAAATAAAGTGAAACAATATGAAAGCATGTACAGTTAGAATTTTATTCTGCCACTAATGCACTTGGTCTTGTTTTCATGCATAGATTTTGAAAACTAGGTCCAGGTGGATGTTTTGCTTCATTCCTTTCAACAAAATGCATGAATAATTGAATAGTAGAGTGCCATTGGAAAATTCCCTATTGCTATGTTTTCCCGTTGAACCAAAATAGCCCTAATGGGTCGACGTGAATGTATAGTAATAAGTGATGCAACAAGTGTACAACCTCTTTGCCATAGTCGTGTCGACCTCAGCATCATTGGGTTGGTCGCTGAAGCAGTTGAGGAAGAGGTGGTTGTCGGAGGTGTGGAGGAAGATTTGATGAATCTGTAGACGGCGTCCATGGCACTGCTCTATTGTGATGGATTATTCTGTCGTTGGAGCAGCTCCGGTGAGCCGTAAGATGTCAAGGCTGAATCAACACAAGAAAGACATAGTCAATCTCAAGTGGGATTCTAATAGCATCTCCAATAGATGATGTAAAATAGATGTAAAATTTACATCACCAAAAACCACCTGACTACAATAGATGAGGTAAAAACTGTTGACTCTGAACTTAACTGTCAAAACTGAAATTTACCGTGGAATCTAAATGCTACTGTCGAAACTGAACGCAATGGTAGCAGAGAGGCACTTGACATGTAGTTTAGGGAGGGCATGCAGTTCATCTTCAACCTGCATCCCCCTAAGCCGCCAGCCACCACCGGCGAAACCACCGGCCCCAGTGCCGCCTCGCCGCCTCGAAACAACTCCCCACCGCCGCCCCAGCCAGCCCTCTAGGCCCCCCGCCCCCACCCTGAACCCTAAGATAGATAGTGGGGTACCTCTCCGGCGAGCCCGCGTCCCCGCTGCGGGTGTTTCTTCCTTAACTCCGACGAGCCACCCAACCCCTGAAAATCGACTGACCCAAAAGTCAATTCAGCCGACTGAAGTGTGGCTAAATTGGAGCGGCGCAGCAGCACGAGCGAGGGGGAGAGTAGCAGCAGCAGCTGGGCGAGCGAGCGATCGAGCGAGAGCCAGAGCAGCAACAGCAGCAGCGCGAGTGAGCGAGCGAGAGCCAGAGCAGCAGCAGTAGATCCGGCTGGTATGGACACCGCTGCCGAAGGGGCCTTGCACTGGGGGAGAGCCGCCATGCAGATGTCGCCCGCGGCGCCGGCTTCAAGGTAGCCGCTCCATGGGGGTGCGGGGTGCAGCACCATCGGTACCGGGAGCTCGAGTTAAGGAGAAGGTGCGATGCGATGAGTGTACAACCTCTTTGGTGGCGCCGAGTAGGCCTCAGCTTCGTCCGAGGAGTCGGTGAGGATGTTGCGGTTCCGGTGGAGTAGGTTAAGGTGGCACTATGGGGATGGAGCAGCCGCGATAGACAACGCGATCATCGGAGCAGCTCTTGGAGGTGGAGGATGGGGCGGCTGAACCGGCAGGACGACGAGATGGATGACGGATCCTCATCCGGGGATGTGGACGAGGGACGTCGAGCGGTTGCGGTGGACGACATCGTCGGGGAAGAGGCTCCGGCTGGGCAGTGGTGAGGTGGCGGACGGAGGAGGGTGGGGTTTCGCGGCTGAGCGGAGAGGTTATGGCGGCCTGGGATTTGGAATGGCGAAAAGGGGGCGATGGGAGGGGGTGAAGCATGAATTAGGGACGCGCTTGTCCAAAATGTAGGGTGTGTTACAAAAGTACCCCCCACCGATTTGAACTAGCGGCCCTTTGGGCTCAGGGTTAGAAGGGGGATTTCACGTGTCGGGATTTGGCAGCTGGAGGGAGTTTTCGCACGCGTTATAATTTCGGGATAGCAAGGCGCGGGTTGTGAAGGCGCCAGTTTTGGGAGCACGATATCTGAATTTTCGGGATATAACAAGACGCGGGTTGAGTTTTAGGGACAAGCCTAACGTGTAGTAATATTGTACTTGTACGTACCAAATCAATTCACACTTCCCTCAACCAAAAAGAAAACGAAAAAAATAAAACTATTCACACCACACAAAGAGAGAGTCTTGCCCCGTTTTACTATACAAATGCTATTCAAAGCTACTCCCTCCTTCCATCTATATAAGGCCTAATATGTTTTTCGATGCTAACTTTGACCAAATATTAGAGCAATAATATATGACATGCAACTTACACAAAGCACACCATTAAATTCGTCTGTGAAAGGTTCTTTCAATGATATAATTTTCACATTGTGCATGTCATGTACTATTAGTCTTGTCAATAGTCAAAGGCGGTCTTAAAAAACTCATTACGCCCTATATAGATGGAAGGAGGGAGTATGATCCATGTTATGTCCGATTAAATTTTTTTCGCTTGCTGTATAATGCATGTAACCTAATCATACCAACATTTTAGTGCATTCCAAATGTCTATACTACTGTTGCGATTCAAACTAAATTTTAATTCGTTTCTCTATTTCAATAAGAATCTACAATCATGATTGTTGCCAACTTCAACCATCATTCGTGTATTACCTTAATAACACACCACATGATTACTATAGAGATAGATATGAACTATGTGTACTACATGAACTCGAATTCTATTTTTTGAATAAACTTGATGTTGATTCCAAATAATAGTACATTTGATGTACTAACTATATATTCATAATCTAAACCATGTTCCCTACGTACACCGTGTTTACCACACAAATTATAGTGCCCCGCCCCCTACATTATGACAAGTATTTAGACCTGAGCTGCAAAAGCCACACATTAGCCCAAATTATAATCAATGTTCTATGTATACTACGTAGTACTAGCAAGATGCACATGCGTTCCACACAACATCAACATGATTAAGGGGCCTAATTTGCAAATATGGAGAGGGGTGTGGGTAAGTTTTTTCAAACTTGCCATAGTTTTCTTCCTATCCACCAGATATAAATTGGACGGCCTATATTGCATGATGGCAGGCACACCATCATCAACAACTCCTTTTTTTATAAGAGTAGAGATAAAATATATTATATGTAGTATAACATGTTCATAACCACACCATGTGTATTACCATTATATATATTCACACATGCGTCGGTTTAAAATACTATGATAAATTCTTCAAATATTCGAATTCGCTTTTTATAATGAAGTATGATCTCTATTCATCTTTTACACCCACACAATCCTCTTATCTTTGTAGCTAGCGCTAACTTTCTCTCGTGCATGCACATGCCCTCATCCCTCTCACCCTCCCTCAGCATTCTCTAGCTCCATCGCGCAAATTCGTATTTTCACTTTAGGTCGTTCACCCACGGTGTCTTTTCACACAAGCTTCCCCCTCTTCTCTTGTCACTATCCATGCCTCACTCCCACCACTCTTTTCATCGATCTCGTACTCGCACACTACTTCCCTCTCGATATAGTATGCCTCTCGTACCACCTCCTAGATGCATCCCTCTCTCTCTATCCTTCTCCCCGTGCCTCATTTGCTTCTAACACACACATGCATGTATACCGATGGATCTCCCAACATATACCGAGATCGACTTTAACTATCCCCCCCCCCATCGATCAACATACCTCACAAGTTATGTCTCTCCTTTCTCTAACAAAGGGTGATTGATCTTCCTATGTAGTTACGTCTGCTTATCACAGCCATATCGTCCCCCCTCATCATTCATGCATGCCTCCTGACCCGTCTCTCACACGCACGTGCACAGACAACAAGCAGCCATCTCCTCTCTTATTGATATTGCGGGCGTGCCCTCCATTTGTCTAGCAAGCCTATCCCACCATTTGTTAGAAGCAACTCCACTACCACCCCCACTAACACTCTATCTCTTTCTCTCTCCCAACCTTATTCCTCTCCTGCACATATGCATGGATGCTGATTGATCTCCCTTAATACATGAGGCAGATCGATCTCCTTAATACATGAGGTAGTCCTCTCTCCTCCTCCACAGATATACCAGCCATTGTACCTCTATAGTTAATTGGGCCTCCCTCTTCCCCCACCACACACCGATAGTCGAGCGCTGCAGGTAGGTATCCATGCCACAGAGACAAACTGCACATGTCCTCTCTCACATTCCAGTAGGCTAGCCACTCTATATCTTTGACGTGGGCACACACAAATTCTATCGCACTCTTTATCGATCGCGCGCGCACACACACACATCATCCCTCTCTTCGATTCTATGGACACCTCAAGCCGATGATACCTCCACTCTCTTCTCGTGGATCACCCCCTCTATATATATGTTATATCCAGGACTCTATTTCACACACATTGCATATGTTACATTTTTTGATTGACCCCCCACCCCCCCCCCAAAAAAAACT
>NC_041381.1:55393735-55433301 GCF_002162155.2 Triticum dicoccoides | reverse complement strand
GAACCCACACACTATATCCCTCTAGGTTTGTATCTCTCTCACACAACCCCACGTAGGTGGTGTACGTATACAAGAAGAGAATAGGTGCACCGTGCACGTCCTCACGCTTCGTGCCCAGCCACACCCGTGCGGGTACATGGTGGAGCTCATTTCTTTAAGAAATGGCAGCCCACGTGCTAATTTGAACGCTTGTAGCGGTTGTTTACCTAGGGAGGTCATGTACCACACGTGCACGAAACAAAGTTCGACTTGACGCATTGCCGCATTATTTTTAAATAAAGTTATAGCGCTCAATGGCACGTACATATAATATAAAACGATTTTTATGTAGAAAAAGGTAGTCCGCTCCACTCTATACAATGGAGCCTGCCTGGCTGGTTTGTCGCTCTTCAGATTATCTCACACAAGGCTGCGGTGGCCTCTCTCTCTCACCGTTGGTCACTGATCCGGCCGCATCCCGTCCGCCGGGGGAAAGGGAGGAAGTGCATCGTTTCTCCGTTCGACGGCGCCAAGGCAGCACATCCCAATCTACGATACACGCCGTTCTCTCTGACCAAGCACCGGCGCGGCAGGTCCTACGCCACCTGCTCGCTGCCGTAGTATGGGCAGATTCCGCCCGCCGCCGCTCACCTAGCTACATCCCGACGACCTCGAGGAATCCCCTTCGGCCTTGCTCCACTGCCTGTGTTCCCACATCGCTGCATGTGGATCTTCCATAGTTCTTTGCCCAAAATGTAGATCCTTCGGCATACTTTCCATATTGCAATCTCGTCCTCACACCATTTTAGACAAACACAACCGTGTTGTTATCTTCCCTTAGGACAAGGAATATGCTTCTTCTTTGTCGTCGCATGTGTCATCAACTGTTATTGGCCAGTAATTGTTTCCTTTCTACCACTTTTTTGCAAACAGGGCTATCCATTTCACCTCGTTACTATTGCGACCTTTTGGGGAACTGCACAAATCACTTTTTTCTTAAGAGTGTTTTGTGCAGTTGTACTAAAATGTCACACGGGCAACGTCTCTACATTTCAGTGCGACTGCACAAAGGGAGATTGGTCTTGCTCTATACTCATCCAACTCCGAGCCTAATCTTCTCCAACTAGTTAGTCTTAAGAGAGACTGCAAAGGTGACCGGCTTCTATTTGTGTGTTTATTGTTTCATCAGCAGTCCTCTATTATCGTGATCACAGTTAATATCTTTGGAACAGGGACGCTCAACTCTATTTTAGTGGAACTGCACAAAATGATCGGAATGTTGCATGCTCCAGACAGCTACTTTTTTCCCAACATGCCTTGTTGATTTAGACAGAGCTGGGGGGACGTTGCTGCCAATGAAAGCATGGATCAATTTTAATTTAACACCTTCTCACAACTCTGTCTTAAGTTTGATGTAAATATTAGCTCTGATCTGCTAATAATTGACATGCATTAGCAAGGAAGTTAGTTTTTTATTGTTTCCGAAAGAGCATTGATGGCAAGACACATGAAACAAAAGCTGAAAGCGCACACCATTGTGCAATTTCATGTCACTGGAAAATTATTTGTATAGTACGTCAATTATGTAAACAAATGATGGAAGCTTGATAGCATTGCTAGAAGCCTCTTCAGCATCCGGGTCCATGTGCCATGCACAAAATTCTAATCCTTCGTTCCTAAATATTTGTCTTTTTACAAATTTCAAATGGGCATATTTTAGAGTGTAGATTCACTCATTTTGCTTCGTTTGTGTACTACCTCCGTTCCTAAACACTCTATTCGTCTTTCTAGAATTTCAACAAGTGACTACATATGGAGCAAAATGAGTGAATCTACACTCTAAAATATGTCTATATACATCCGTATGTAGTAGTCCATTTGAATCTCTAAAAAGACAAATATTTGAGTAGTCACTCGTTGAAATCTCTAGAAACACAAATACTCCGGAGTATATTTAAGAACCGAGGGGGTAGTGCACAACCGCATGGGAGAGTCAGCCCGGTCGTTGTGCCGCATTAATAGTGAGTAATGAGCAGTCAAAACATAAGCCCCGCCTTTCCCACTGTAAGTTGCTCGGAAGAAGAAACCATCTGTGGGACCAAGGCGACTAGCGATCGGTCTGAAAAATAGCATTGGTAGTTATAGCACGGTGTCTATACTAGAGGGAATAATGCGTACACACATGCATGCAGTGCTTCCACCCCGGGTACACACATGCATGCACTTACTCCACTCCGTAGTAATACATCAAGAGAAATTTGTGGACTTGATTGCGGTTACCACGCCCTAATTAATTGAGCATTAAACCAAATGCATCTAAAGTCTCTCTGGTGGTGGAAATGCATTGAGAGAAATGCATCATAATGAAGCGTGCCCTGTAAACTGTGATGGAGGGAGGAGTAGTATGAAGGTGCAAAACCAAGTACGCGTATGGCCAGTCGGTCATAGCACCTCATCTTGGCATATCACTGACATGTGGGACAGGAGTGTGAGAAACCGATATCAATTGACGGCAAAGAGCCAACCCGCCGTTCCTTGAGAGAGACGAGGAGCGAGAACACACAGACGGGCTCGAACGGAGGCCAAGATTTATTCGAGCATGGTTGGTTGATCAATATCATCATTACATGTTGAGCTGCCGTTTTCCGCCCTTCTCCAGAATAAACGTGTACTTTATGAGAGATTAAAAAAATAAGAGTACAGACGCTCCACCATGCGGTTTTAGCAGTACTACTACTCGTACTACTAAACCTTGCGCTTGGCTCTTCGCCTCTTCGTGAAGTCGAACAATGATGGTACTTCGCATGTTGGGTACTACAGTGTATGGCTCTGACAATCTGACACCGAATGGACTGACGCATGTCCACCGAGGGCAGGTTGCATTAGTAAAAAGGCGTAAGAGAGATTCACCTTGTCCTGCAAGCTTCTCCTTTCCGGTTAATATGGCTTAATATTTTTTGCGGGTAAATAAGAGAGCTTTATTCATATATAAGCATTCTTAGGACGATCCGCCAAGACACTAGTCACTAGGAAGCGAGCTACCCCGCAAAAACAGAAGTAGGAAGTGAGGTGTTTCATCAAGCCAGCTCTCAGCCACATTCAAAGTGCAGCAAGCATGGTTCGCACGAAGATGCGCCGCAAGGTTTGCCGACCTGTTTACATGCTGAATAACAAAAAAGAGGAAATATTACCGAGCGCTCCTATTTGTAACAGGATATGAGCCAGAATTAAGCGAGAATTGTGGCGAGTGTTCCATGCAATAAACTTCCACTATCACATGCGAGAACCCTCGAAGAGAACCAAATGTGTTGAAGATTGCTTTATCACATTTTAAAATTATAATAAGAGTGCAGACGCTCCTCCATCTGGTTCCTAGTACTCCCTCCTTTCTGGTTTATAGGGCTCAATTCAAAAATCTCACCGACCAAGGTAGATGGTGAGTGGTGGAATATTTTTTGTAATTTACAAAAGCACCCAATTAATGCGCTTGTTTTCCTCAAAACAATTTGTCTACCAATGTATTAATTGCAATGCATACATGCATAAAGTACATGCATTGGTCAATTTTCTCTTAATACTTGCATGCAATGATTTAATGCACCTTGGAACCTGAACTTGTGATGGGGAACAACCAAATTGAGCCTTATAAAATGGAAAAACTAAGATTTTGAGATAAGCCCTATAAATCGGAAAGGAAGGAGTACTACTATAGTACATACCTCTATAGACTATAGTAGTAGTACTAGTACTACTAGTAAACTTTGCGCTTGGCTGTTCGCCTATTCGGGAAGTCGAACAATAATAGTACTAGTAGTATAGTGTATGCTTCTGGCAATCTGACACCGAATTAACTGTTGCACGTCCACCGCCTGAGCGAGGGAGATCTTGCATTAGTCAAAAGTTTCTCCTTGTCCTGTGAGCCACCGCGCGCAAGCTTCTCCCGTCCTGCAACCTTCTCCTCGTTCGGCAAGTTGACGGGACACAACAAAGTAATGCTAGTCCATACTGCCTCCTCTCCGGTTAATATGGCTTAATTTCAAACAAGATAAATACACTGTCTGTCACTGTATATTTGTAAAAATATGGTCAGTGGACTTCATAATACGCTCACTGAGCTCAATATATATATATATTTTCCGGTGTTTATACGGTCACTAGCTCACCCTGACTGAGTATGTGTGTGCATGCACGTGTAGGTTGAGCACTTGAGCGTGACCGTTTGTGTTCCGTCGTGCGCTCAGACATGCATGCATTAGGGCGTCGTGCGCATTTTTGCGTCCATGTGTACGTGTGACTGTTGCATACACGTAGGGGGTACGTGTAGGGGCCACTAAGGAGCAGTCAAATCACACAGTAAGTTAGTCGGAAGAAGCAACCATCATTTCACTCTTCAATGACACGTACGCAATATAAAACGGTTGATATGGAGAGAAAAAGGAAACCAATATATATACACTAGCAGGAGCCTAAGCTACAAGCCTGCTTGCTTAGGTTGCTCCCTTCACAAGCATAGAACGACGGGCCTGATCCCGCAGCTGGGGGAAGGGAACAATGTTCTGCGTAGACGCGGTCGACATCGGCGAGGGAGAAAACCCATAGTCGGTGCGTCCCAATCGGGGGTCACCGCGATATGGGCCGATGCCGCGTCCCAACCACCCTTCTAGCTACAGCCCGACGTCCCAGGTAGTCCATCTTCCTTTTGGAGCCGGCTTGCTCCACTGTCGTAGCTGCATCTCCATGTCAATATTTCTCTACTTCTACCGGCTTCTACTTGTGATGAGTTTATGTATCATGAACTAGTGCCAGTACTATTATTCTAATCACACTTCTTCAATATATTTGCCATCAGGGATGCTCAGGTCGATTTTAGTGGAATTGCACAAAAGCATCGTATGATCCAAGGGTGTCGGTCGTCTTTCCTTCGACAGGTTCTACCTGGCTAGGAAATTAAATCATGTTTAGGGTTTAGGGTTTAAGTCGTAGTGACCCCATCAGTAGTTTTTCTTTCGTACACGCTCTCACAACTTTTGTCTTTAGTTGTGAAGTAAATATTGGCTATGATCTGTGAATCATTGAGATGCATCAGCATGCTTGTTAGTTTTCCTTTGTATTTGATGCAATGTTATAACGGGGCAACCTTGGAATAGGAATGAAAATGGAGTGGAAAGTTTCCGTTTTTCCGGAGAAAAAATGGAAACGGAGAGAAACCAACGTTTCGTTTTGTTGGATCGGCAATCGAGCAAAACCAACGTTTAAATCACGTATGTCGTATTCGTGTCTCACCCTCCTCCACGGCTTGACCCCACACGGTCGCTCGGCATGCCACCCACCGCAAACGGAGTATACGATAACTTTCCCGCCTGCTTGTCGATGGATCGCCACGGAGTACTAGAACTGTTGGAAGAGATTGACGAGTTGGGGGAGGACAGCTAGCTGTAGCACTGACTCCCAAGAACTTTCTACATGCATGTTGTAGCCAGCTATTGCGACCTTTGAACATGCAGCAGACGCGTGCACCAGGAAGCGGCGCGGCCGTGCGGGCGACGCTCTCTCGGCCAGCGTGCCACTTCAATGCCGGCGCCAGTGAGAGGTCGCGTCCGCTCTGGCCGGGCATGAATGCGGCACTGACCGTTTCGGGCGGGAAGCACGCGCGGGTGATGAAGAGGGTTCGGGTTGGTCAGGACCGGCCGTGGCAGCGGTCCGAACGTCCGCAAACAAGAGATGATGTACGTTAATATTGCTGCGTATATAATTAACAACGTAAGTAATGTGCCAGTTGGACAAATATGATTGGAGATGGAGATGGAAATGGAATTTTACATAAACACGGATATGCATGTCTATGTCTATGTGTGTGTGCGCGATGACTCTTGCGACCTGGAAGCGGGTGTCGGTGTCAAAACCGGCGGATCTCGGGTAGGGGGTCCCGGTCTGTGCGTCTTAGGCTGATGGTAATAGGAAGCAAGGGACACAATGTTTACCCAGGTTCGGGCCCTCTCGATGGAGGTAAAACCCTACTTCCTGCTTGATTAATATTGAAGATATGAGTAGTACAAGAGTAGATCTACCACGAGATCGTAGAGGCTAAACCCTAGGAGCTAGCCTATGATGGTATGATTGTAATTGTGATCGGCCTTCTAAGGACCATCGTCTCCGGTTTATAAAGACACCAGAGAGGGCTAGGGTTTACATGGAGTCGGTTACAAGGAAGGAAACATAATATCCGGATCGCCAAGCTTGTCTTCCACGCAAAGGAGAGTCCCATCCGGACACGGGCCGGAGTCTTGTGTCTTGTATCTTCACGCTTCAATAGTCCGGACAATGTATATAGTATGGCTGTCCGGATACCCCCTAATCCAGGACTCCCTCAGTAGCCCCTGAACCAGGCTTCAATGACGGTGAGTCCGGCGTGCAGTCTTGTCTTCGGCATTGCAAGGCGGGTTCCTTCTCTGAATACTCCAAGGTAATTATCGAACACGTAAACCGTGTCCGGATCTTCAAAATGATCTTCACACACCATTGTAGGTAACATAGCATAAATTCATCCTGCTGGCAATCTTTGTACGTCGCGCCCTTGCATCGTGGCCTGGTCCAACACGAACCGTAAAAGCAGAGATCGTGTTCCTCTTATTACGGGATCTTTCATCAATATGGGCGTGTGTGACCCCACGGCGACCGTTGGTATGACTCCGTGTATTTCAGATAAGTCTCAAGTAGTCACGCTGAGGACTCTTGATATTCATCCCTTTTATAAAGGGGTTAAGGCCTACGCCTCTTTTCCACCTCCCTTGCTCCTTCTCGCACCTCGAGTTCTAATACCCAAGACCCAAGCTCCAACACCCGAAATCCTCCAACATGTCCGGATCTGACGCAAAAGGCCGGTGGGTGGCCTCCTCGATCCAAGAGGAGGACATTATGAAGCTTAGGAGGTCGGATACCTGACCGCCGACATTCGGCACGGGCTTCAGGCTCCAGGGCAAGTTATCCCTATGCGGGAGCCTAGCGAGAGTGTTGTGTTTGTCCCACACTTCCTCCGAGGCATGGGCCTCACCCTCGACCCCTTTGTGAGGGGGCTCATGTCCTACTATGTGCTGGATTTTCATGATCTGGCTCCAGATGCCATCCTCCATATCTCGTCGTTCATTATTGTGTGCGAGGCTTTTCTCCACGTCACCCCACACTTCGGCTTATGGCTCAAGACGTTCAATGTGAAGCCGAAGATGATCGAGGGGCGACATGCGGAGTGTGGAGGTGCCATAATAAGAAGGAACGCCGATGCCCCATGGCCAGAGGGTTCTTGCCCAGAAGTATCTGATATATGGCAACGGAGGTGGTTTTATGTTGCAGCTCCCAGAGGCACAAAGTGGGTAGCCGCCCCCGAGTTTCGCTCGGGCCCTCCGTCACAGTTGGCGTCTTGGACCGACATAGGATGGAATTTTGGGCCCGCTGGTGATGTACCAGAACTGCAGAATCACATTCGGGAGCTTATTGAGAGGGACAAAAATCTTGTCAGCATAGTTCAAGTGATGCTAATCCGACGGATATTGCCGTGCAAACGTCGGCCTCTCCGAATGTGGGAGTTTAATCCGGAGGGTCCACGGACTATTAAGCACTTCTTCGGCCTGAAGCTTGAAGGGATGTGTAAATTATTCTTCGGACCACAAGTAAAGTTTCCGGACACCATCGAGGATGCAGGCCTAAGCTGCAATCGCCTAGATGCCCAAGTAAGTAACCTTAAAGCTGGATACTTCATTTATATTTATCATAACTATTATTCTAAAAATCCCTCCGTGGCCAGGAATGGCTCAACAAGGCGGAGAGAATCAGGTGTCCGGCGCCACCTTCTGAAGGTTCGCCTGGTCCAACCGTCGCCAAAATGCTTGGCTGGGTGCTCAGCAAAATCCCCTCAGGGAAAGGCGAAGGAAAGGGCAGTGAAGCCGAACTTCACACACTATGCATCCAGACCGGGGGAATCGCTACCTCTCCTACGGAGGATAGTCGGGAAGGGGAGGTTAAAGCCTCCTCCCCGCGCGGGAGGAAGAGGGCCGCCTCTGAAGACTTGGAGGCGGAGATGCCCAAACAAGGGAAGAAGGTATCACCAGGGGGCTCTGCCGTGACGGGCACCCTCACCGCATCGTGCCCACCAACGGGCCAACCCTCCACCAAGCTGTAAGTTGATCGTTAATTCGAAGGTATGGTGTTTCTCCGAGATTCATAACCGGGACTTCGTCTTTTGTAGTCCGGCGAGCAGCTCTTCTCAACAGAGTTCGTCTTTGGGGGATCTTCCTCCAGAGATGATGGAGAGTGAGACTCCGCCCACCTCTCCGCCTCATGAAGTGGGCGACACTAAGGTGTCGTCACGGAGGAGTCCGGATCTGCTGAAGCTGGAAGCTAACACGTCAGTCGCCCTGAGCCCGGAGCATTTGGCTCCCACGGGAGGCGATGAGAAGGGTCCGGCACGGTTTGATGTCCGGCCGGACGTACTGACAGACCTTCTGGAGCGAGCCGCGCTCTTGGAGGAGCACCGTTCTTTAATGAGCACGGTGCTCACGAAGATTTCGTCCGCTACAAGCAGTTTGAATGAGGCATTTACAAGCCTGCTCAAAGGCTTTGAGGTATGTACTGAAAAATGCACAGTTTTTTGGTTATGAAGCACACGCTAGGTGTGCTCCCTATGGATAGTAGCCCCTGAGACTCTGGTTGCCCGCCATAGGCGGCAAATGGGGGATCATATAGTAATGGCTGCGCCGTACATGTGCGCAGGTATATAAGGATCCAGCAGCCGACCAGTCTGTTGAAGTTGCCGAATTGAGGAGGCAGATCGGATCTATTGATGCCGATATCACGCTGGTAAACAAACGGCTGGAAGAGTCACAGGGTATGTGCTCTTCTTCCCTTATTATGATGCATAGGAAAATGCGAGAGGGGTATAATATTAATGCAATGTGTTTGTACTGCAGATGGTGCTGCTACCGTGGAGGCTCTGAGAGCCGAACTTGCTCAGGCCAAGGAACAAGCTCGGGCTAGCAATGCGGCTGCCCTAAAGGCAGCCGAAGAATTGAGAGCCGAACTGGCTGCTCATCGCCGAAGTGAGGAAAAGATAACCGAAATGGCTAGGGAGTTGAAAAATGCCGCCGACCGGTATCTACTCCTTGAAAAGGAGAAAAAGGCTAGTTTGGCCGAGCTGGACAAGGCACTTAATGCCGCCAAGGAGATGCGGACCAAGATTCGGGGTATGCGGGAGGAGCTCCAACAGGACGACAAAATCGTGGCTGGGGGCTCCTACTTACTACGGATGAAGTTTTTGGATCCGAAGTATGCTCCCCTGGCTGGGCGCTGGAGTTCTGCAGACGCATATGCGGACTTGGCGAATAGTACAGCTGACGCTGCTAAGTTTTTTGAGGGTCAAGATGGTAAAGAAGTGGAGAAGCTTTTCTGGTCGCAGTTCAATGCTCCCACTCTCCCGCTGCCGTGAAATGAGAAGGTGGCTGCTGTGGCGGAGCTCCACACGCTATCCGGGCTTGCAATGCGGTCTGTAATAGACCATCTTTGGCCGAAGGGGCCTGAGCCGGACAGCTACTTTGGTTTGGTGCAGCAATTCCTTGGAGCCGTGTCTCGGATTAACGCCATGAGGAGGTCGGCGTGCATAGAGGGTGCGCGGATGGCTCTTGCCCGCGTTAAAGCCTATTGGACAGATATGGAGGCCACCATTATAGCGACCCAGAATATGGTGGGAGGCCAATATCCGGCCGAGCAGTACTTGGCGCAGGTCATAGAAGGTGCCCTCCTAATAGAGGCACAGTGCTCGAAGAATGTCTTGTTCAATTGATAAGTCGAATCATTGTAAAAAAAACAATGTTTATTTTGATTATGAGGCTATATTTATACTTTTTGCCTAGAAGTATGGTTGTGTTCCCTTTGCGGCCGTTTTTATATAGATATGAGTAATCCAAAAGTTAGCAGTCGTTGGCTTCAGCCCCCACGCGTACAATGCAGGGGTGTTCGCGAGAAATATGCTTAATCACACTTGATCCAACGTCTTGTTCCATTAAGGAGGTGATCGCACGTCGAACTAGGCAACCAGACTATATAGTTGTAACACTTCCGCTTAGCCATGGGGTCCAAAAAGTGGGGCTACTATGTAGCCCCTGGTACATTCGCGTGCATCCGAATACGGGCGCGTATGTACATGGCCGGGAAACGGCCCTTCATTAATGCGGAGGAATCCTTAAAGATTCCGGTGAGTCTTCGAGTGGTTGAACAGTCTCTCGATGTATCATGACAGTCAGTTTTCGGCTTTCTCTACTGAGGTGCTCATCCGGAATAACCAGGGGACAATCGCAGTAGTTCTCCTTTGGCCGCCTTAGCCGATAATAACGGAAATTAAGGCGGCAAACCCAGGAGCCGGGAAAACCCAACATTTGACCAAAGACATGATTCAGAGCTGATGCATATAAGGCCAAACTCGTGATGCCGAACACTCCCGAAGGTATTCGGTCTTTGTAAAAGAAAACAGGCTGACGAAAGCCTGTTATAAACCCTAAAGTTCCAGGTACGTGCGATGAATCTATCGTGGCGAAAAGCCAATAACGGCAGTAACCTCTGTGGGTATGGAACCCATCGGATGTTTAAACAACAAGAGGCAGTTGAAAAGGTTTACACAAGGGCTTAATCTAAAAACAAACCTGTTGAACGGGGCCCTGCTGCACGTCTGCGCCTTTGTCTCCGTTGTGTCGTATCCTGGAAGGGTATCGCACGAACGTTATCTATGGAAAAAGAAAACTTGTAGGAGATAACAACGTAAATATGCGATTGATAATAAAAGTGTAAGATATTGGCCTACCAGCAAGGTTAAGCCAGATGTGGGGTTGCATTAAATATTTATAGCCCCTGGTATCCGTTATGGGATTACATATATGGTGCCCTGGTACAGTTTTATTCGGGCTACCGGACTCGTCTAACCGTGTCTGTGGTCGTAATGACCAGTCATGTTTTTGATATTGGAGGCCGCTTACAGTCCGGCCGCCAGGGCCGTCGCATGTTCCTCTGCGCGTGAAGAGCGCTCTGTGATTCCGCTAATGGTGATGATGCCACGTGGACCGGGCATCTTGAGTGTAAGGTAGCCATAGTGCAGCAATGCGTTGAAGCGGGCGAAGGCCGCTCTTCCAAGCAATGCGTGATAGCCGCTTTGGAAAGGTGCGATTGTGAAGAGTAGTTCTTCACTTCTGGAGTTACCTGGGGAGCCAAATGTTACTTCCACCATGACGGAGCCCCTACCGTGGGCTTCAACGCCTGGTATCACCCCTTCAAAGGTGGTGTTGCTTTGGCTAATTCTGGATGGGTTTATCCCCATTTTGCAGACAGTGTCCTCATATATTAAATTGATACTACTGCCGCCGTCCATGAGGACGCGGGTGAGACGGTATCCATTGATTATTGGGTCTATCACCAAGACCTCTGATCCTTCGCGCCTAATACTAGTTCTGCCGTCCATGTGATCGAAAGTGATCGGACGAGACATCCAGAAGTTAGATGCGGGTACGATGGGCTCTACATCATGCGTGTCTCTGAGCGCGCGTTCGTGCCTTCTCGTGAATGTGTGAGTCGCGTGGATCATGTTTACTGTTTTAACCTCTGGCGGGAATTTTTTCTGCCCCCAGTGTTCGACTGGCGAGGTTCGTCCTCGTCTTCACTTGGTGTTTCCCTCCCCTTGCGTTCGGCATTTAATTTTCCAGCCTGCTTGAAGACCCAGCATTCTCTATGCGTGTGGTTCGCAGGTTTCTCCGGGGTGCCATGAATTTGGCATAGTCTGTCCAGGACTCTGTTCAGACCGGACGGTCCCTCCTTACCGCCTTTAAATGGCTTCTTTTGCTGATCATGTCGAGAGCCCCTGAATCCGGCATTGACCGTTGTGTTATCCGGGCTCTCTTCCTTGTTTTGGCGTTTGTGTTTATTACGTCGTGGCTTCCCGTTGCCATCCCTTATTTCGGATGTGTTGGGGTTGCTGGTGCCTTTACAGGCTAACCAGCTATCTTCACCCGTGCAAAATCAGGTCATAAGGCATGTTAAGGTTGCCATTGTCCTTGGCTTTTCTTGGCCGAGGTGCCGGGCGAACCACTCGTCGCGGATGCTGTGTTTGAATGCTGCTAAGGCTTCAGCGTCCGGACAATCGACTATTTGATTCTTTTTAGTGAGGAATCTGTTCCAAAGCTTGCGGGTGGACTCTCCGGGTTGTTGAATTATGTGACTTAGATCGTCTGCATCCGGAGGCCGGACATAAGTCCCTTGAAAGTTGGCCCTGAAAGCATCCTCGAGTTCCTCCCAACTCCCGATTGAATTTTCGGGGAGGCTTTTCAACCAGTGTCGAGCTGGTCCCTTCAACTTTAGGGGAAGGTATTTGATGGCGTGGAGGTCATCCCCACGAGCCATGTGAATATGCAGGATGAAATCCTCGATCCAGACCCCTGGGTCTGTCGTTCCGTCGTATGCCTCTATGTTCACAGGTTTAAAGCCTTGTGGGAATTCATGGTCCAGTACTTCTTCGGTGAAGCACGGGGGTGAGCAACCCCTCTGTATCTGGGCGCGTTGTGGCATGTAGTCGGCTGTTGTTGTGTCCGGTGCTTATTCTGAACTGGTATTTGGCTTGTATGAACGTTTGGGTCACCATGGTCCCTCGCCGGGGTGTGTCCTATAGATCCGTAGATGGACCTGGCTGCATCGGCCTTCTTATCCAGATGCTCACGTAGATCGTGCGCGGTGTCAGTAGATGCTCTGTTGTGGTTGTGAAGCGGTACGTCTGGTCTCCTGGTCGTATTATTCTTTGGTGGAACAGCCTCGTCGTCGAATTCTGGCAGTAGCTTGCGTTTTGGATAGCTTTTTGTATGGCGATCGTCGCCATATCTTTCTTCAGTGTCTAACACTTTATTCTATCTGCGACTGAGCTTTTCCTGTGCGGCTTTCAGCCGTTGTTTCTGCTTCTTTAGACTTCTCTCTGTGGCCATAAGCTTTAGGTGGAGGTTGCGTCGTTCCACTCGTTCGTCCGGGATGATGAATGCATCGTCGTCCGGACTGTGTTCTTGTTCTGGGACGGTTTCATGAGCTCGTCCCTCCGGATCGTTGTGATCGGGTATTTTCTCCGAACTCGGTTTGGCGTGATCTGGCTCGTCCTGCTCCATTGCTGGGTCCATGTGGTCGTTACTGCCTTTGGGGTTTACTGGTATGTCGACCCTTCTTGCGCTCTTGTCGCTATTTTTCCTGTTGCTGGACTTTGAGCAGCGTCTGCGCCGCCGTTTTGGCTTTTGCCCGGGTGTTTTCTCTTCCGGATTATCGCCGTCGTCCTTCTTGGGCGTATCCACCATGTATATATCGTGTGACAAGGTAGTAGTCCAGCGCCCTAGAGATTCTGAAGCTTCTCCTGCATCGTCGTCCATACCGTCGATGTCTTCGGAGTCGAGGTCAAGAACGTCAGTTAAATCATCGATCGTGGCAATGAAGTGGGTGGTGGGTGGGCAACGAATTCCTTCATCGCCTGCTTCCCACTCAGGCCGGACATGGTTCGGCCCAGAGCCTCTTGACAGAGAGAGAGACTTTAATGAGTTCAGCATGTCACCAAAGGACGAGTGCTGGAAGATGTCCGCAGCGGTAAACTCCATTACCGGAGCCCAACCTGGCCCGACTGGCACGAGGGTATGCGGACCGGGACCAACAACCAGATATGAGTCCAGGGGCCCGAGGTTACAGGCTTCAATAGAGGTGAGACCTATGTTCGGCTCCACCACTGATGAGTATGCCGCCTGCGGGGCGGGGTCCACCCCTCCGTCCTTAGGCAACGCAACCTGCTCCGGATTTAGATCCGGGGCTACTGCAGGGATGATATCCCGAGCATTGTCCGACAGCAGGTCTAGGCCGTGCTCGTCGTGACTGTCCGGCGCACCTGGCACAGGCACAAATCCGTCGAAGATCAAGTCTCCGCGAATGTCCGCCGTGTAGTTCAAGTTTCCGAATCTGATCTGGTGGCCAGGGGCATAGCTGTCGATCTGCTCCAGATGACCAAGCGAATTGGCCCGCAGTGCGAAGCCGCCGAACACAAAGATCTGTCCGGTGAGAAAAGTCTCGCCCTGGATCGTGTTGTCAGCAATTGAAGACGCCATCAAGCCTTGAAGCGACGACACAGAGGAACTATCAATGAAAGCACCAATGTTGGTGTCAAAACCAGCGGATCTCGGGTAGGGGGTCCCGATCTGTGCGTCTTAGGCTGATGGTAACAGGAAGCAAGGGACACAATGTTTACCCAGGTTTGGGCCCTCTCGATGGAGGTAAAACCCTACTTCCTGCTTGATTAATATTGAAGATATGAGTAGTACAAGAGTAGATCTACCACGAGATCATAGAGGCTAAACCCTAGGAGCTACCGTATGATGGTATGATTGTAATTGTGATCGGCCTTCTAAGGACCATCCTCTCTGGTTTATATAGACACCAGAGAGGGCTAGGGTTTACATGGAGTCGGTTACAAGGAAGGAAACATAATATCTGGATCGCCAAGCTTGTCTTCCACGCAAAGGAGAGTCCCATCCGGACACGGTCCGGAGTCTTGTGTCTTGTATCTTCACGCTTCAATAGTCTGGACAATGTATATAGTCCGGCAGTCCGGATACCCCCTAATCCAGGACTCCCTCAGTGGGGGCGTGTTTTTGATCGAGTTTTCTTTCTTGGTACGTTAAAAAATTGTCCGCCAGTTTTCGTTTCTTTTTTCCGGGAACGCGCGTATTCTATTTAAAACCACTCCTATGGAGAGATTTTTTTACTCCATTATGGCCTCTTGTTTGATAGAGTTTCTCGCATCTCGCTCTCTCACCCTCTCCATATCAAAACAAGATGACAGTGTCCACTCTATCTCTCTCCTCACCGGTAGTCTCAGATCCAGCCGAATCCCGTCCGCTGTGGGAGGTGAGGAGGTGCAGCGTTGACGTTGTCGCCGTCGGTGATGGAGGAAGCCGATGCGCACCGTCCTCTCGGAGTCGGTGCTGGCGCGGATGAAGATCCTCCGTGCCCTCGTTCGTTGCCGTCGTGTGGGTAGATCCCGCCCGCCCGCCTAAATGACATCTCGCCCACCTGAGGTATAACTTCTTGTACTGGTCCAGCTCCCCAGGTTGCTGCGTGCGGGTTTTCTTCTATGCGACTACTCCCGAGCTCCCCATGTATAGTAGCTAGGGTTCGTCGGTTGGTCCAACATCACCTACTAGTACTATTATAGAGGAAATTCCACTCGAAAAGTTGTCCTGATTTATGCCTCGGTGGATGTATACATGTTGTTTCGACAAAAAGTACATGGTGGTTGTCTGGTCATTGTCCATATGGTGGTAGTACTATCACTGGTTAAATGAAGAAATGCTTCTTTTCTCGGGTATCCTGGTTTAGTTCCCATCAACATAATTATGATGCTTCTGTTTGTTGGTGTACTTTTCATTAATTCTTATTGACAATTGAGATGTCGTTGCTAATATTGTAAAACAAAGTAACAACACTATATCCCTTTTTTATATTTTTGGAAACAGCGATGCGTATCTCCATACCCGGGCATGTCTTCCTCAATTTAAGTGGAACTGCACAAAATTGGATGGCCATTGTTGTTCCGCCTCACTGTCCCCTGCCACGTGGTTCTTCCTTCCTCGAGCTTGATTACTGAGAAGAAACAGACCACAGTGAGGATTTGTCGAACTTCATAGGTGCCTCACCCAAACTTGATGCCAAATGGATGATGCATCACCACGATGACCTATCGATGCTCATGGTTGCGCCTCATGGTTGCGTCGGCTGGTGAAGCTGATCGATTTTCAATTAAAAACAAGTTGTCTTCCATTAGTACTCTTTGCTTCTTACGCACAAAGATGATATCCTTCGTCAGTTCACCTTGGTTGCATTGGAGACGTAGTCGTCTTTCACGTTGGTGCAATTTTATCACACAATTGGCTATGAACCAAATGTTTCCTCGAAGAAGAATCGACGTTGGTACTAAGAGCATAAGTTTTGTATTGATTTCTAAGCCTTCTCACAACTTTGTCTCCAGCTCCCCTGTAATTTATTTGTCCAGCTATTAACTTTGATTTAAAAAATGGTGTGGACCAAAAACCCGGATGGACGTAGTAGCCCTCCATTTTTATTTACTCCGCATATTAGATTTGACTGAAGTCAAACTTTGTAATACTCTCAAACCTTTCCGATAATTGAAATTAAAATTCTTTATTTGTACACACTCTCACACGTTTCTGATAATTTGGTGCATGTTTGGTTGTTCACTTAAGGGAGGGTAGTGTACCACACGTGAAGGACAGGAAGTGCGACCAGGACGCGTGGATCGTTAGTTCATCGGAAGTAGTAGTAGTTTTCTTCACTGTACGTTAAATAAAGAGTTTCATTTCGTACTTACACAATTTAAGACGATTGTTATGGAGAGAATAAGAAAACCACTCCACTATATATTAGTCATATACACGAGAGTACTATATGGACGCAGCTTCATTGACTTAGTGCACTGCCTTTCGGTTTATGACAGGTGGGCCCAATATGTGGCTGGCTCACTTGTCCTACAGCCAAAAGCAGGTGCAGTGAAGGCACCAGAGCTCAGTCTGTACTACAGTAGTATATATATATATATATATATATATATATATATATATATAAGCTGGAGCCTCAACACTTGTTCGCTAGGGTTTGCACTCTCCACACTCTCACCGCACTACATATATATATACACGCTGGAGGCTCGGCGTTCATTTGCTAGGGTTTGCTATATTCAATGTCCCTCTTCACCAGACCTAAACAAGACTGCATTGGCCTCTTGTCTCTCTCTCCCCCCTCACAGCTGGTGAAGGAGGTGTATGTATCCCATGGCACCGGGAAGGGGAGGAGGTGCATCGTTCACTCTATCGCCTTCGGCGAGGGAGGCAATCCACTACCGGCTGCGCTGTTCTCTTTCACCCAGCGCCTATGCGGGAGGGCCACTGACCCCTTCTTCCTTGCTGCCATACGTAGTGTGGGCAGATCCGGCCTCCCGCCACACGCCTTGCCACATCCTGACGACCCTAATGTATAAGTTTCTTTGAAACCGTCGGTGCTCTAGCTGCATGTGGATCTTTTTCGATCTGTAGTCGAATCTAGGTCTTGGTTCAAAGAGGAAAGAAGGGTGCGGTCGGCTGGAGCAAGAATCTAGGACGTGGTTCAATGAGGAAAGGAGGGACCGAAAGTAGTATAGACTGGCTATCCAGCCGCTTAGTTGGTCGAAAAGGGAAAAGGGGGGTAACCCAGTACACACATCTGTAAGGAACCGATCTCTTTGTTGAAAAGGGAAAGAAACTGGGGGGGTCGGGTAGTTTGTGCAGGACTAGATTTGCTGCCCTCACATAGGAAAAAGGTTCAAAGAGAACAAATATGGGACCAACACATATATGCTGCTTGGCTACATACTCTGCATCACCCATTTATACGTGTGGACGCACATGGTGTTGGCATGTCCCATACAGCTATTTTGCTGTTGTTAATCTAAGAATGCCGCCGGAAAATTGAAGCAATGCCACTCTTAAAAGTAAATTACATTTTTTAACGAATGTAGTTTTAAGAGAATGTCTCTGTTAATATGAATCAATGCAACCATTTTAGAGATGCTACTATCCTACTTTGTTTTCCATCCAAGATAAGTTAGATGCTTCTTTCTGTCACCGTTTGTTTCATCCTCCTTTATCGGCCAGTAATTGATTCCTTTTTTGCCTCTGTTTAAATAGGGATATCTATTCAACTTGTTGCTATTGCGACATTTTTCTTTGCTACGAGAAACACTTTGCTTGATTTCAGTGCAACTGCACAAAACGAGATTGGATTTCCTATTCGTGTTGGCAGATTCGTACATTATCTTGTGAGCGTCATGACAGGTTGGTACTTGCCTTCGTCCACATGATTGTGAAGTGTATTTTGAGATGTTGTGCTACTTGTATTGGTACTATTTTAAATAAATGTAGAATTGAAGCTATTGCATTGCTCTCTTTTCCCATTAAGTAGTGAACAAAAATGGTACCAACCCAGACATGATGCTTGTTGCTTTGTTACAACAAACTCTGCATCACCCCCTTTATAAGTAGATGGAAGCACATGGTGTTGTTGCGCCCACTCTCCCCTGGAACTGTTTATGCTTTTTGTTAATCTAATGCCGCTAGTAAATTTAAGCAATGCCACTCTCAGAATTAACTACTGAATCTTATTTCAAAACTGCAACACTTGTTAGGGATTGGCAGGATTACCATTTTTGTGGCTGCATGTTTCATCCTCCTTTATTAGCCAGTAATTGATTCCCTTTTTGCCTCTGTTTAAATAGGGATATCTATTCAACATGTTCTATTGCGACATTTTGCTTCGGTACGCGAAACACTTTGCTTGATTTCAGTGCAACTACACAAAACGAGATTGGATTTCCTATTCGTGTTGGCAGATTCATAGGTTATCTTGTGAACGTCATGACAGGTTGGTACTTGCCTTCATCCACATGATCATGCAGTGTGTTTTGAGATGTTGTGCTACTTGTATTGGTATTGTTTTAAATAAATGTTGAATTGAAGCTATTGTATTGCTCTCTTTTCCCATTAAGTAGTGAACAAAAATGGTACCAACCCAGACATGATGCTTGTTGCTTTGTTACAACAAACTCTGCATCACCCCCTTTATAAGTAGATGGAAGCACATGGTGTTGTTGCTCCCACTTTCCCCTAGAACTGTTTGTGCTTTTCGTTAATCTAATGCCGCTGGTAAAACTAAGCAATGTCACTCTCAGAATTAATTAACTACTGAATCTTAGTTCAAAACTGCAACACTTGTTAGGAATGGTACTATCCTGCTTTGTAGTTCTTTCTACATGTTTAACCAAAGTATTGTTAAGATAATGTCTCTGTTAAATGAATCAGTTGCATTGTTTTAGGAATGGTACTTTTCTCGTTTGTCGTTCTTTATACATGTTGAAACAAGGCATTGTTAAGATAATGTCTCAGTCAATATGAATGAATCACACTGATGGAGAATTGCTACTCTCCTACTTTGTTTCCCATTAAGATAAGGTAGATCAGTAGATGCTTCTTCTGGGAGTACAAGTCATCAACCGTTATTTCTCAGTAATTGTTTCCCTTATACCTATTGTTGCTTACAGAGATATCAAAATTAAAGCTCAGTTTTATTCCGACTTTGATTTTAGTTGAACTGCACAAAAGGAGCCAATGTGTCCAAGGCAAATTGCTGCATTACTGGGTCCAGTTGGTCGTTCCACTTTGTAGAAAGAAGCAGTCACTGTTTGTGCTACATTACAGAAGGAATGGCCGAGAAGCTTTACAGAGTATTATTAGACATTGGTGACATGACTAGTCTGTAGAGAGCATTGGCAATTCTACAACACGTGGAGTGCACTGGGCAAAAAGTGCCCAAACAAGTACAAGAAGCTACGACAGGACTCCACGATCATAGGCATTACATATTTTGAATGGGAAAAGCTTGTCAAATTTTAATCATTGATGTTAGCAAGAAGACGTTAGTTTAATATATTGGAATTGGAAAACCTTGTCAAAATTTGCTCATTCATGTTAGCCAGAAGACATGCATTTGATATTTTTGAGTGGGATGCCTTTGCTGTGAGCAGCGTCGATTGTTTTTTCCAATTCCTGTGTTCAGTTTAGAAGTAAATAGTTACTCTGCTGAGATATTCCTGTGTTAAGAGTTTGTTCTGAATATTGTCTACGTAATGCCAGGCCTTGTGTTTGATTGCAAAGTTGAGCTTGGAATGTTGTGGCATGCGGCATCACGAGCTGTTCACCGTGCCTCCTGAGAATAATGCTTTGTATTGTTTTGCATGTCGATCTAATGCCAGTGATTTTCTTGTTAAGAAGATCATCCACTTCTGTTGTTTCCGTGCTTAAGAAGTTCATCGTATTATGTTTCATTCATAGCCTATACGACCAGTCGGGTAGGTTAGACGTGAAACCATATGATCTTCCGACCAACTCATGATATTAGGCCGTGATTGGATCATCATTTTCCAACCAAAACTGCTTGTAAAACTGACGCTTGTAAATAAAAGCAGATGGTCTCGGGCGAAGCGCTTGGTTGGTCGATTTCGACTAGTAAAATATCGGAAGTACTTCACACACGATAAAAACGTTGAATGACACTCGGACGATTGCTAATCCAGCCGTTAGTTGTTGTTTCAGCCTTGCCCATGGATGGCATGATACGCATGTCGTGCATGTATCATCTAGTAATGTCGTCCATATATCAGTGCTCGTAAAATATACACTAGTCTCTCAAATTACACGCGTAACCCGCCGGTCTTACTTACAGACCTCGGGCCCTCGGTTTCATTACACCTGTATTTTACACGTTGTTTTCGATGACGTGTAAATTACACTTGTATGTTAATACAGGTTTGAAATAAACCAGAGCTCCCAAGCGCGGCCTTACCGTTTCATGCCGTCTCAGTTTCTCGAAGGTGATCATAGGTGTCCGATGATCCTGGCTTCCTGAATGAGCAGCGGGTGATGTATCAGACCATCTGTAGGGCCCGCGAGGCCCTCTCCGTTGTCCTTCGAGTTGTTGCGCTCGCCGTGGCGCCGAGCATTGTTAACATCGTCAATGAACATGAGGATTCAGGAGATGACTTTTTTTTGAATGGATGACACTAGGGACCCACTAGGGCCATAGCCGTACGTACGCAAGTGCCTCCTTATTATGTACAACTATCTTTTTTTTCTTCCTCCTGGTTTCCTGACATCACGGTCCCACACCATTGTCAACCTATTTAGTCAATATAAACGAGAGAATTGCACAAGGAGCGGCCGACGGCTGGGACCAAGCAGCTCGAGCAGTATTTGTGTTTTTGAGGCGTGAGCACTGCAGAGTTTTTCTTGGCGATGATTTCGTTGTTGTTCAGAGGAGAGCAGGGTATTAACTGGGCGGGCTATGGCCCGTCTAGCCCAGGCCAGATATCCATCCCAGATATTAATTTTTTTCAAGATGAAAATGGCTAGCCCAGCTTTACGTTTTTTTGAGGAATACCCAGGCAAGGTCAACTTGTTATTCTCCGCCCCGCTGGGCTGCAAATCTTTCCTAGGAGGGATACATTAGGCTTAACAGGAAAATGGGCTTTAAAAATAATAAATTAGATGTAATTATAAAAACTGGGCAGTAACTACAAAAAATGCACCAAACATGAAATTAGTTTATAAAATATTATTTGTGGATTTTGAAAATCTTAAATTTTCATTGTTGCGCGTGCAATGTTTCGTTGGATTTTTACGTAATACAAATTTATATTTAATCTGACTAGAAATTTCGGGATAAAAATATTTCGGATCCCATCAAAATGTGGGAAATTTTATTGAATTCTGTCTTCAACGGTTGGTTGAAATTATTAATCGTTGTCCTAGCTAGAAAATGGGTTGTACTTTTAACAAACTGTAAATGGGTTGTAGTAAATTCCATTAGAATTCAAAAATAGGTTGTACATTCTTACAAATCGCAAATGGGCTATAAGTTCTCTACCACACAATTGTGGGCCTACTAAGTTGACGCATCCCCTAAAAAAATAAGTTGACGCGTATGCAAGGCTTTGTCAACTTATTATAGTCAACACACGGTTCTAGCAGAAGTGGCCGTTGGATGTCTATCCAATGGATGTCGTGCTTCTTCTTCAATCTCGGATATTCTTAGCTTCGGCCGCCCAAATAATGATTCATCCCCCTGACATCTGGGGTGCACCGTTTCGGAGGCTGACATGTGGGCCTACTAAGTTGGCGCGTACCAAGGGCTTTGTCAACTTAGTCAATATAAACGATTCTAGCTTCACTGACCGTACAATGTCCATCCAACGGCCGTAGTGCTTCTTCAACCTCTGGTCTTCTTGCTCTAGTCGCCCAAAGCAGCGCCGGTCATGCCGCCTGCTCCTGCCTCCCGTGGCCGACTGTGCTGCCGCGGAGGCCTCATCGCCCCCATACTACTCCCACCGCTGGCCAGGCCATCCCTCCACTCACCCACACCCCCCTGTTATTCTGCGGCGGCGGCAGCCTCACACCGCAGCCAAACCAGTGAACCCTCGTACTCCTCTCCGCCTGGGCTTCCACTGCTGCGTCTTTCCCGGCTCCGTGTTGTCCCCTTCCTAGGCCTCGCCGTCGTCCACCGCCCTGGTGCTTTCGGCGCGGCGTGGTCAACATGGTCAACGACCGACTTCCATCGGAAGAGTACTGTACGTGGAGAGGCTGACAGTTGGGTCCATGGCGCCCGCAAGGAAGTGCCTCCTTATTAGGCGCAAAATAGTTATTCCTCCACCTGACAGCAGGGACCCACCAAACAGGCCACCTTATTTCGCGATAAAAATGTTTCCCCCCTGACTGTTGGGACCCACCGGATGGGTGACCGTATTTCGTGAAAAAAAAATGTTCTCCCCGCTGTCAGCTCGGACCCACCGGAAGTGCCTCCTTATTACGCACAAAAAAATGAATACTCCCCCTACTAGCTGGGACCCACCTTGGTGGGAGGCTGACTTGTGGGCCTACTAAGCTGATGGGGACGGAGGGCTTTGTCAACTTAGTCAATATGAACGATTCTAGCTCCAGTGACCATATGATGTCCATCCAACGGCTGTAGTGCTTCTTCAACCTCTGATCTTCTTGCTCCAGCCGCCAAAAGCAGCACCGGTCGTGCTGCATGCTCCTGCCTCCCGTGGCCGGCTATGCTGTCGCGGAGGCCTCACTGCCCCCTACTATTCCCACCGCTGGCCAGGCCCTGCGGCGACGGCAGCCTCACACTGCAGTTGAACTAGTGAACCCTTGTACTCCTCTCCGCGTGGGCTTCCACTACCGCGTCTTACTTGGCTCCACGTCGTCCCCTTCCTAGGCCTCGCCATCGACCGCCCTGGTGCTCTCGGCGCGACATGGTCAACACGGTCAAGGAACGACTTTTAACGGACGTGGATTGTACGTGGAGAGGCTGACAGCTGGGTCCACGGCCGCAGCAAGGAAGTGCCTCCTTATTACGCGGAAAATAATGATTTCTCCACCTGACAGCAGGAACCCACCGGACGGGCCACCGTATTTCGCGAAAAAAACGTTTCCCCCCTGACTGCTGGGACCCACCAGCTACATCTTCGCACGCAAGGAAGTGCGTTCGGGCAAAAAAAAACGGTTCGCCCCCTGACTGTTGGGACCCACCAGCTACATCTTCGCACGCAAGGAAGTGCGTTCGGGCAAAAAAAACGGTTCGCCCCCTGACTGTTGGGACCCACCAGCTACATCTTCGCACGCAAGGAAGTGCCTGACAGTCGGGACCCACCTGGTCGAAGCGTACGTAGCGTTGTCATTCTGGTCGCGGACATGTACGTACATATATACTGGTCGATGTAGAGGCACACACGTGTCGTAGTAGAGGCGCGCACGTAGCATGTACACGCACGTAAAACGGCCAGGGTGCAAGAAAGAAAATACGGCCACGTACGTACATACGGGCGGGGTCTAGAACGCCTACTCGCGCATATGTACGGCCAGGGCTCGTGTACATGGCTGGGTCAGAACGGAGAAACATCATCATCGTCGTGTTCATGGGGAGCCAACCGGCTGGGTCAGAACGGAATACGTCGTCGTCTTCATCGGGAGGGCTTGGACGGAACAGGCGATGGAAACGAAGCCTGGCGAACCGCGGAACGGAGGATACGGCCTTGTGCTCGACCGGCCACGTTCGAATCGGGGTCCTGTTCATCGGGAGGGTCTGGCGTACCGCAAAACGGAGGAAACGGACCTCCTACGGTCGAAACAGGGGTCCTGTTGATCGGGGGGTGTAGCGTACCGCAAAACGGACGAAACGGACTTGTGTTGGAGCGCTACGGTCGAAACAGGGGTCATGTTCTTTGGGAGGGGTGTGGCATACCACAAAACGGGACTCCACGGGATATTGTTCATCTCCACCGTCGACCTCCTCCAGCCTCCATGGGTTACTGTTCATCCATCGTCGACCTCCTCCAGCCTCCACCTGCGACTGTTCATCCACGGGCTCCTGTTCATCCAGCCTCCACAGCACGCTACTCCACCGGCTGCTGTTCAACCACCCCTCTCCACGGGCTCCTGTTGAACCACCCCTCCACGGGCTACTGTTCATCCACCCCTCCACCATCTACTGTTCATCTAGCCCTCCACGGGGCCGTCTTGTTCATCCAGCCCTCCACGGGGTCCTGTTCATCCAGCCCCAACCGGCTCACTCGATCGGGGTCCTGTTCATCCATAGGCAACGCCAAGGGGTCCTGTTCATCCACCCCCACCGCTCACTGTTCATCCAGAGGCAGCATCAATCGGCTTCAGTTAGCAGCAGTAGCGAAGGAATCGCTCGATCGGGTTCAGTTAACAACCATCGATCGATCACTCGGGTTCAGTAAAGCGTAGCCTGCAGTGCAATCGCTCGGGTTTAATTAGAGCCCAATGCCTTGCTCGGGTTCAGTTAGAGCCAATGTTGGGAACATAGTAATTTCAAAAAATTCCTACGCACACGCAAGATCATGGTGATGCATAGCAACGAGAGGGGAGAATTTTTCCATGTACCCTCGTAGACTGAAAGAGGAAGCATTAGCACAATGCGGTTAATGTAGTCGTACGTCTTCATGGCTCGACCGATCAAGCACCGAAAGCACGGCACCTCTGAGTTCTTGCACACGTTCAGCTTGATGACGTCCCTCGAACTCCGATCCAGCCGAGTGTCGAGGGAGAGTTCCGTCAGCATGACGGCATGGTGACGATGATGATGTTCTACCGTCGCAGGGCTTCGCCTAAGCACCGCTACGATATTATCGAGGAGGACTATGGTGGAGGGGGGCACCGCACACAGCTAAGAGATCAACGATCAATTGTTGTGTCTATGGGGTGCCTGATACGTCTCCGTGGTATCTATAATTTTTGATTGTTCCATGCCAATATTCTTCAACTTTCATATACTTTTGGCAACATTTTATATTATTTTTGGGACTAACATATTGATCCAGTGCCCAGTGCCAGTTCCTGTCTATTGTATGTTTTATGTTTCGCAGAAAACCAATATCAAACGGAATCCAAACAGGATAAAAACGGACGGAGAATTATTTTGGAATATTTGGGATTTTCTGGAGGAAGAATCAACGCGAAACAGTGTCCGAGGTGGCCACGAGACAGGGGGGCGCGCCCTCCCCATTGGGTGCGCCCTGGACTCTCGTGGGCCACCAGTAAGGCCGTTGACACTCTTATTTTTCTGCAAGAAAGCTAATTTTACAAGAAAAATCTGGGTGAAAGATTCAGCCCAATCGGAGTTACGGATCTCCAAATATAAAGGAAACGGTGAAGGAGCAGAAACAGGGTACGCAGAAACAGAGAGATAGATCCAATCTCGGAGGGGCTCTCGCCCCTCCCAAGCCATGGGAGCCAAGGACCAGAGGGGAAACCCTGCCGGGGGCCATCATCATCACCGCAATCTTCACCAACACCGCCGACATCTTCACCAACATCTCCATCACCTTCCCCCTTCTATGTCCAGCGGTCCACTCTCCCGCAACCCGTTGTACCCTCTACTTGAACATGGTGCTTTATGCTTCATATTATTTTCCAATGATGTGTTGCCATCCTATGATGTCTGAGTAGATTTTCGTTGTCCTATTGGTGGTTGATGAATTGCTATGATTGGTTTGAGTTGCATGTTTTATTATTGATGTTGTCCTATTGTGCCCTCTGTGTCGCGCAAGCATGAGGGATTCCCGCTGTATGGTGTTGCAATGCGTTCATGATTCGCTTATAGTGGGTTGCGTGAGTGACTGGAACACAAACCCGAGTAAGTAGATTGTTGCGTATGGGATAAAAGGGGACTTGATGCTTTAATGCTATGGTTGGGATTTACCTTAATGAATCTTTAGTAGTTGCGGATTCTTGCTAGAGTTCCAATCATAAGTGCATATGATCCAAGAAGAGAAAGTATGTTAGCTTATGCCTCTCCCTCAAATAGAATTGCAATAGTGATTACCGGTCTAGTAACATAGTCAATTGCTTAGGGACAATTTCACAACTCCTACCACCACTTCTCCATACTTGCTATATTTACTTTATTGCATCTTTATCTAAACAGCCCCTACGTTTTATTTACATGTTCTTTATTGTCTTGCAAACCTTTCCAACAACACCTACAAAGTACTTCTAGTTTCATACTTGTTCTAGGTAAAGCGAACGTCAAGCGTGCATAGAGTTGTATCGGTGGTCGATAGAACTTGAGGGAATATTTATTCTACCTTTAGCTCCTCGTTGGGTTCGACACTCTTACTTATCGAAAACTGTTGCGATCCCCTACCCTTGTGGGTTATCAAGACCTTTTTCTGGCGCCTTTGCCGGGGAGTCATAGCGTGGGGTGAATATTCTCCTGTGTGCTTGTTTGCTTTATCACTAAGTAATTTTTATTTGCTGCTCTTAGTTGTTCTCTATCTTTAGTTATGGATATGGAACACAAAATACCAAAAAAATTAGAGGTACTTGCTACTCATGTAGATGGGGTAACTCCTAAAACCCCCGATTCTCATTATGTGAAAGATATTATGTACTATTTTGATAATCCTGAGAAAACCCCATTCAACTTTATAATGGGAGACACGTTGGATCAACGTGAATACTTTAGGGATTATCGCTTGACACAAAAAGGGAAACTATTATGGGATCAATTTATTATGTTGCGTTGGTATGCTCGTCAACTATGCGTGATGCATGATTATACTTGTTGCTCTAGGATGAATGATCCACACCTTCCCTTTTCATGCAAATTCAATGACTATGAGGCCTTAGCTTCTTATGCTAATGGTAGATATGATTACTATGATGTGGAACAAATAGAAGAATTTGTTGCTTTTACAGGTGCTTATGAGATTGAATCTATGTTTAAAGCGTTTGACGATTTTGATGATTCAGCTTATAGACCAAAAAATCTTGCTATACTTAGATATTGCTATGAAAATTATGAATACAATTACTATATTAATGCTTTTATTAAGAAAGTCTCTGTTGTCCAAGAAGAGACTAATATTTTGCAGGAAGCTATGGAAGAAGAAATTGATGAAATATGAGCTCATTGGATGAAAAAGATGATGAGGAGAGCGAAGAACAAAAGGAGGAAGAGCGGATTAGCTACCCGTGCCCACCTTCTAATGAGAGTAACTCTTCAACTCATACATTGTTTAATTCCCCTTCGTGCTTACCGAAGGATGATTGCTGTGATGATTGCTATGATCCCATGAATTTGTTTGAAATATCCCTTTTTGATGATAATTGCTATGCTTGTGTCCAAGATGCCAATATGAATTATGCTTATGGAGATGAACTTGCAATAGTTCCTTATGTTAAACATGAAATTGTTGCTATTGCACCCACGCATGATAGTCCTATTATCTTTTTGAATTCTCCCAACTACACTTTATCGGAGAAGTTTTTGCTTATTAAGGATTATATTAATGGGTTGCCTTTTACCATTGCACATGATGATTTTGATGAATCTAATATGCATGTGCTTGCTGCTCCTACTTGCAATTATTATGAGAGAGTAACTTTATCTCCACCTCTCTATGTTTCCAATATGATAAAATTGCAAGAAACTGCTCATACTATGCATTGGCCTTTACTATGTGTGCATGAATTGTTCTGTTATGACATGCCGATGCATAGGAAGAGAGTTAGACTTCATTGTTGCATGATATATGTTACTTTGTGCTCACTACTAAATTACAAATCATTGTTAATTAAAATTGGCTTTGATATACCTTGGGATCCAGGTGGATCCATTACTTGAGCACTATATGCCTAGCTTAATGGCTTTAAAGAAAGCGCTGCCAGGGAGACAACCCGGAAGTTTTAGAGAGTCATTTATTTCTGTTGAGTGCTTTTATATAGTTTAAAAACAAAAAAAATAAAGAGGGGAACCTAAAAACTTTTCAAAAAGGAAAGTGAAAGTGAGAGAGACAAGCATTGTTGAAGTGGGAGCTAGCCTTGAACTTTTTGATGCTCACGGAAACTTTCTGAATCTTGATTACAGAAACTTTTCATCAAAAATAATTATCCCCTTGTACAATTCCATTGTATTATAAAAATAATGTGCCAAGGTTTGCCTTTAGGATGTTTACAATGCTTGTTGGTTTGTACGGTGCAGGACAGAAACTTTGGCTGTAGTGCGCGATTTTACATTTTTAACTGGAACATCAAACGGTTCTGATTCTTTTTTCACTGTCTTGATATACAACGTGTTTATGTTTCCTAATTTTGGTAGAATTTTTGGGGTACCAGAAGTATGGTGAATGTTCAGATTTCTACAGACTGTTCTGTTTTTGACAGATTCTGTTTTTGATGCATAGTTTGCTTATTTTGATGAAACTATCAATTTATATCAGTGGATTAAGCCATGAAAAAGTTATATTAAAATAGACACAATGCAAAAACAAAATATGAATTGGTTTACTACAGTACTTAGAGTAGTGATTTGCTTTATTATACTAACGGATCTTACCGAGTTTTCTGTTGGAGTTTTGTGTGGATGAAGTGTCTAATCGAGGATGTCTCGATATGAGGAAAAGGAAGAGAGGCAAGAGCTCAAGCTTGGGGATGCCCAAGGCACCCCAAGAAAATATTCAAGGAGACTCAAGCGTCTAATCTTGGGGATGCCCCGGAAGGCATCCCCTCTTTCTTCAACAAGTATCGGTATGTTTTCGTATTCGTTTCGTTCATGCATTATGTGCAAGTCTTGGAGCGTCTTTTGCATTTAGTTTTCATTTTTTGCACCATGCTGGTATGAGATAGTCCTTGGTTGATTTATAGAATGCTCTTTGCACTTCACTTAAATATTTTGAGTATGGCTTTATAGAATGCTTCATGTGCTTCACTTATATCATTTGAAGTTTGGATTGCCTGTTTCTCTTCACATAGAAAACCGCCATTTGTAGAATGCTCTTTTGCTTCACTTATATTTGTTAGAGCGGGGGCATATCTTTTGTAGAAAGAATTAAACTCTCTTGCTTCACTTATATCAATTTAGAGAGATGACAGGAATTGGTCATTCACATGGTTAGTCATAAAATCCTACATAAACTTGTAGATCGCTGAATATGATATGTTTGATTCCTTGCAATAGTTTTGCGATATAAAGATGGTGATATTAGAGTCATGCTAGTGGGTGGTTGTGGATTGTAGAGACACTTGTGTTGAGGTTTGAAAGTCCCGTAGCATGCACGTATGGTAACCGTTGTGTGACAAATTTGAAGCATGGGGTGTTTCTTTGATTGTCTTCCTTATGAGTGGCAGTCGGGGACGAGAGATGGTCTTTTCCTACCAATCTATCCCCCTAGGGGCATGCGTAGTAGTACTTTCCTTCGAGGGCTAATAAACTTTTGCAATAAGTATTTGAGTTCTTTATGACTAATGTGAACCCATGGATTATACGCACTTTTACCTTTCCATCATTGCTAGCCTCTTCGGTATCGTGCATTGCCCTTTCTCACCTCGAGAGTTGGTGCAAACTTCGCCGGTGCATCCAAACCCCGTGATATGATACGCTCTATCACACATAAGCCTCATTATATCTTCCTCAAAACAGCCACCATATCTACCTATCATGGCATTTCCATAGCCATTCCGAGATATATTGCCATGTAACTTCCATCATCATCATATACATGACTTGAGCATTTACTGTCATATTGCTTTGCATGATCGTAAGATAGCTAGCATGATGTTTTCATGGCTTGTCCATTTTTTGATGTCATTGCTACGCTAGATCATTGCACATCCCGGTACACCGCCGGAGGCATTCATATAGAGTCATATCTTTGTTCTAGTATCGAGTTGTAATATTGAGTTGTAAGTAAATAAAACTGTGATGATCATCATTATAAAGCATTGCCCCATGAAAAGAAAGAAAAAAAGGAAAGGCCAAAGAAGCCTAAATAAAAAGGGGGCCAAAGAAGCCCACCCAAAAAGAAAAAAAAAAGAAAAAAGGGGCAATGTTACTATCCTTTTTCCACACTTGTGCTTCAAAGTAGCACCATGTTCTTCATATAGATTGTCTCCTATGTTGTCACTTTCATATACTCCAACGATGGGCTTCCTCAAACACTACAAAAAAATTCACTTCCGTGATGATACGTGTTTGTCACAGTAGGTCACGTTTTTTGTCATGCATGTACATCCATGACAAATTTATGAGAGAATCAAGATAGTCATACCTGTGCTGTCGTAGAAGTGTTCCATGACATTACCAAAATTATCATCACGGAAGTGTCCACTTCCATGACGATAAATCGCGCGTCACAGATGTGCTTTCGTTAAGGGTGACCGACACGTGGCATCCACCGTAACGAAACGTCGTTAACTATCGGGTCGGGTTTTGGATCCGATAACCCGTTAATAGCCCTAACCAATGGGAAATTTCCACGTGTAAAATTCTTATTGGCTGGACGAAACACGTGTCAGCTCGTCAGTCGGTCAGATAGGCGCCTACGATATGTCGACACGTGCCACGGCCCACCACTGGCCCATTTAGCTTACAAAGCCGGCCCGTTTGACTTGGTCAAAAGTTAACGGGCTGGCCCATGAAAAGCCTGTTAATGGTCTCTTCGCAAATAGCCCATTTTACGGCCCGTTAGGCACTAAAGGAAATCGGCCCAACCACGTCATGTGGCCCGTCGAATATAACACCAGCCCAATTTCACTTTCGGCCCATGTATAGCCCACGACATCTTTCGGCCCATATGAGGCCTTCGTATCTTTCGGCCCTTTATAGGCCCACGGTAACTCTAGCCCATAATGAACAGTAATTTTCTTTGTACCCGTTAACGACCCATGATTTACATGGGCCGTTTCCAGCCCGTGTTAGCTTTCCGCCTATTGATGGCCCATACGTTCTTGGTCTCCTTTTCGGCCCTCGATTACTTCCGGCCCGTTACTGGCATGTTCCCCTAATGGGCCAAATTCGGCCCATGGTAAGAGTCGGCCCGTTACTGTCATGTTCCCCAAATGGGCCAAATTCGGCCCATGGCAAGAGTCGGCCCGTTACTGGCCTATTACCCTAATGGGCCAAATTCGGCCCATGGCAAGAGTCGGCCCGTTTCTGGCCAACCCGTCCTATATTCTGGCCCATTAACGACCCGTTATGCCTGTGACAGAATTAAGCTTTTGCAGTCCTACGGCCTATTAACGGCCCGTTGCCGTGCTGGGCCGATACCAATTACGCCCGATTACGGCCCATGTAGACCCATTTATCCAACGGCCCGAGGCCCATTTATCGATGGCCCGAGGCCCACCGATTACAGGCCCATTTATCGACGGCCTGTAGGAGACCCATGGATCCTACGGCCCGTATATGGCCCATGGGTAGTTGCGGCCACTAGCAAACCAGGGAAAAAGAAGACTAGGAAATAAATAAGGCCCAAACTAACACTAGGCTATTAAGGCGATTGCACAGATTACATCCACTCGGCATCAAAGATCGCCACCAGTGCAAATATAGGGAACACTCTACACTATACAAAAATGGCTTGCTGTTTTCTTCAGCCGGTGGCTGCACGTTAAGAATAAATTTTGTATCGCGCCAAAACAAATTACAACTATATAACAAAAGGAAGGTTGGCATAAAACTTAACAGTCTAGCAGATAAATGCACCACCAGAAGTTCAGAAGCTCGGTTCATTTGACCTGACTATTACGTTTTCATGATGTATTGTCTGATGGAACACCATAACCCTCGCCTTCATTTCCCCTAGGCTCCTCAACAACATAGCAAATGTCTGATAGTCTCATTTCAAAACCATGCATATCTTGACGACATTGAGCAATGTTTCTCATTGTTTCACAAAGGGCCTCTGTTAGGGAATGGACTTGTGTCTGGAGCGCAGATACAACATTGCTTTGAGCTTGCATATCTTGATCATGAGGCAGTTTGGACGATATTGCCTTAACAACCAACCTAGTATTACACAGCAACGTGCTTTTGGCACTGTTAGTGGACAGGTACTGACCCACTGCAGCAAGAGCTGACATTGTGGTTATAGTTGCCTCGCCACCTTCAGAAGGTGGCGGTTCCACCATTTTTTCCATAGCTCGCTAAAAAGTTGAGGTTTTACATTAGTAGTACCAGAACAGAAGATATTAAGGAGGCAGCAAAACCAAACAAAATAGCTTTGGTCTATGTACGGAACTTATTCTGGTGAACCCATGTAAAATATTAGTTGTATTTTATTGCAAAGTACATAATAAAACCAGGTTCCAAACATATGACCATGTACCATCGCTAATGTATTGTCTATTTCTTCACATTGTATTGAGGGCTAAGGATAAAGAGACAAAGTTTATAATACGGTAAGCATAGTATGACATCATTCATATCACAAAAGAACTGAGAACAGACAAACAGGCAATTGTAACATTGTGTGGGCAAGTCCAGCACGGAACTAGATTACGGGTCAAGATCAAAGGAACATCACTCCTCCCTTTTAAAATCTTGTAAGGTGCAATGATACGCTAAGACAATTGTGTATAAAATTGAAAAGAGTAATAGACATTGGCTGCAAACCATGCAGTTCAAGGCACAAGTCCGAGTAAGTAGTAGTTAAAAGGCATGAGGATTAAGGACTTACAACAGAGGCTTTGACTGGTGTAGTCATGCCCTTCTTCTTGCTGGTGTGACAGTCCTTGAAGATTTCCACAGCATTTGGTTCAGGTACTTTTTGGTCCTTGCGGGCTTTCCTCTGCATTTTGAACAAGTCAATATAGATCTGATAATATGGTACAGCGAAAAGAGTGAAACAACAGCTAATTACAAGAGCCTCGCAGTGTGCAATATAGCTATGAGATCCTGTCGTCTGTTGGAATTTCACTTTCGTACGGTTGGCCTTGTTCTTTGAACATTTCACCTACAAGAAGATAGATTTGTGTGGCACATGCGTCAATAGGACTTCGACATGTGATCTGATCACACATATATAATGTACCTAATACTTCGGATCAGACCAGTGTTAAACAAGGCCCCTCCAGTCTTCATCCGATATATTTTCCACTAGAGATGTTTGGGAAAGTTCACTGTTAGCCTTGCCTTCAAAGTGAGTTTTCCTCAAGTTATACCGATACTGAGCAGACTTGAAAACATGGGTGCAAGCTTGTCTGGTTTCATCATCTTGGCTATCCAACTTGAACCACATCTGTTGAAAATTATGGGAGTCTCATTATCAGCAACCTAGAAAGTATGGGACAGAGCAAGACAATATTACTAGTTTCTATACATAACCATACTTACAGATAAATGGTCGAGGAAGGTGTTGAACTGGGTTTCGTCCTTGTCATTCCTGTACTGAATCCATGTTGGGAGGATACGTACATGACAGCTAACGGCAACCGCTGCCTCTGATACTAACTTGGCTAACTCTGTAGCATCACGTGGCCTTTTTAAACCTAGCTCAAAACGGATCTCCATTCTTCCTACTCTAGATTTAGTTAACCTATCGAGCATTATCCCTGATGTTTGTTTCCTCTTGCGCCTAGGTGCTAGTCCAACAACAAACATAGGAAGTGTTAGTGTACATCAAACTATGAGACTACATATAAGAAGCATGCAACTGTAACTTGACTCCAGCAACTACCTTCTTGTTGTTGAAGCTCACAAGGTTCATCTGATATTGCCAACTCGTCTTGTGTCAAGAGTGCTTGGGAAGTAGTGTCAGGTGGCAAGGGAGCTTGGGAACGTGCTGCTAGCTCAGTTGACGCACGAGTATGTCGTGCAGCTGGTAGTACTGTGGTAGGTGTTGCAAGAACTAGGGATGTCTCTGCTTGTTTGGTGGCAGCTATTTGTTTCTGTTTGGCTTTTTTTGCAGTTCGTGTAGCATGGGATGCCGTGTTTGTAGAATTTTCCGCTGGACTTTCACCTTCTATTGCACCATTAGTACAAGCAGAATCTGCAGGATTCATCCGCTTCTCATTCCCTGCCATTCTCTGTTTCTTCCTCTTTCTCTGTGCCATGTTAAGTCAAGCCGACAAGAAAAATGAATAAAATTTAGTTCTTCAGAACAAATTGATGTGTGATGCAGATGAATAAAACTTTGATGTTAGACAACCACAAGATAGGAGGATGTAATATGTATGAAAAACAGGACAGAAGAGATAACCAGAACTATGATGTGTAAACTAAGAAGAAGACATTTCACCAAATTAGAAGCAATGCAATGGAAGGTAGACACCATATGAAAGATGCTACAAATATCGCTCTACCAAGTTAATAGTGTCTCAGCAGAAATGGCGTTTAAACAAATGTGAAGAAGTACAAGAAATAAATCATATGCAAGATGCAAACAACATCACACTACCATGTTAGAGGTCTCTCGTCATTAGTGCCATTGCATATTCACAGCATTGCATATTCATAGCTTATGATGTGTAAACTAAGGAGAGGTCATTTCAACAAGCAATGAAAGCTAGACACCATATGAAAGATGCAAATAATATCACTCTACCAAGTTAAAACTGTCTCGTCATATGTGACATTTCAACAAATTAGTAGTACAAGCTAGAAAAGAATGTGAGATGTAACCTATATCACACTCTGAGGTCAAATGTGTCTTATGATAAGTGATTGTTGCAGGTTACACAACAGTAGTAATTTGATGTAAGAACATGGTGTGATAGACAGATATTGTATGTTCTAGAAACAGGAACACGTGTCTTATTCAAGTATAATGTGTAAAGTAAGCAGATGGAATTCAACAAAATTAGAAGCAATACAAGCTAGACATCACACATAACATGCAACCACATATAACAGTGCCAAGTTAGAGGGAGCACCAGTGATGCTGCACTAGGGGAGACGTGCTCGTCATAAACACAGCTTTGTTGAGTGTCTATGCATGTGTTGTCTTGGAAATCATCTTGGGGGTGTGGAGGAATAGAAACTGTAGAGGCCCTCCGTTTGGAAGGAGCACATTTATCCGCTGCCTTGCTAACTTCCTTCCGCTTTATTGATTTTGAATTGTCAAGTAAAACCGACAAGAAAAAGCAATAAAATTCTCTCTTTAGAACTCATTCATGCATGATACTGACAATCACTACTTTGATGTAAGGCAAACACATGATACCAGGATGGAATATGTATGAAAAACAGGACGGCATGGCATGTTCACAACTGTTCGTGTAAACTAAGCAGAAATCATTCCAGCAAATAAGAAGCAATGCAAGCTAGACACCACATGAAATATGCAACCAATATGACTGCCAAGTTAAAAGCGTCCCATCATAAATGGAATTTCAATAAATTAGAAGCAGCGCATGCTATAAATCATATGAAAGATGCAACTAATATCGCATTGCATATACTAAAGGTGTCTCGTCATATTGATTGATGCGGGATACAAAAAAACAATAGTTTTATGTAAGGACATGCTTAATAGACAGATGTACTATGTACTAAATATAGGAAGGCATGTCACATTAACAGGTATAATGTCACATTTACAGGAGTATAAGCTAAGCATACTAGCACATGCAGTTTAACCAGATTGGAAGAATTACAATCTAGACACCATATGCAACATGCAACCACATATCACGCTGCCAAGTTAGAGCAAGCACCTGCAATGCTAGTGTAGGGGAAATGTTGTAATCAACTACAGAGCTACGTTCACTATCTTCATCTAGCATTTCTGTTTCTTGAGAATCATGTCGGGAGGTTGATGCTGCATTCTTTAAATGAGTAGTAGTCCCCTTGCCTGCCTGCCTCGTCATAAGTGATTGATGAGGGATCCACAAGAACATTAGTTTGATGTAAGAACATGGTTAATACACAGATGTACTAGTATGTACCAAAAACAGAAAGGCATGCATATTCAAAGGTATAATGTGTAAGCTAAGCAGATGTAATTTAACCAAATTGGAAGCAATACAAGATAGACATCCGGCTGCAGTGGTGAACATGATCATCTAGGACCTAAGAGCCTGGTGGGAGGCGGGCTGCTTCGCCACCATCGCGGCTTTTTAGTTGGCTTCCAAGTGATGCCTCTCTTTGCTGGGCTTGTCACTGGCTCGGCCAGTGCCCTGACTAGCTATTTGTCTTCTGGTGCTCACGGGATGGTGGTTCATGTAAAAAATATCTTTCCTTATCTTAATAAAGACCGACTTCAGCCTTTTGAATACAAGCTAGACACCAACATGCAACCACATATGACACCGTGAAGTTAAAGCAAGCACCTGGGATGGTGGTTCATTGCGAGCGAGGTCATCAACTACAGAGCTACGTTTACCGTCTCCATCTGCTGACACTGCACCCATTATAGTGTTGTAACGTGTCTTGCCTACCCGTATACCAAGCTGGAGCGACTTCCCTCTTTTCTTTGCTGCTTCTCTTTCGGCAGGAGAGTCTGAAATACCCTTGCATAAAAACACAATAGTGAGAGTATGGGTGAAGTGTGTGCATAACTAGTGCACCGTAAAAGTAGCAGATAGCAGGTGGCTTAAAAATAAATGACAGGAGACATATGATAGCTCTACAACATTGCATGGCAAACAAAATTAGATTCTACTCCGTATGATTTTGTAATATATGAGCACAGGAAATTCAGGTACTCCTCCAGCACACCACCACATGTGGTCATATCTAAGATAACAGTCGACTGAAAATAAATAGGTCAGCCGATTTTTTTAATGAACCACCCGATCTATAAGGAACGGGCAGATGGCCTTCGTCTACCTCCCGCCAGTCATTGTTGACGACCTTTCACGAACCGCCAGCGATCACCGGCCCAGACCCGTGCCTCCGCCGCCCCACCCTACCATCGACCTCACACCACCGCCCTACTTGGCAGCGCCCCCAAGCCATCCCTTTAATCCCGGCCGACCTCTAGAATCGGGCGCCAGTAGCTCTAGGCCGCAGACGCCCCTAAGATAAACACCAAGGTGCTGCTTCCCCGGGGTAATAGTCGTACTAGCGCCTGTTACGCCGGGGAATGCTTCCGTTAATTGGGAATCAACTGGCCATAAATTGAAATTCAGGGGGGCAACGAACCTCTAGCTAAGGTGAAATAGTATATGAGTAGAAACCTTATGCATCGCGAGTTACTAGGAACATCTAGTATCAAGAAGAAGCGGTCAACTAGTGTCTTCTGTGGGATGAATACCGTGCAAGCAGAGACGTAAGATTTGCACGAATAAGGGAAGAGGAGTACCTTCTTCGGTTGCCGGTGTGGTCACCTCCACATGTTGCGCCGACCTTCTTGTTTTTACCGGGGAAACCGATGTTCTCGAGGGTGCAGGCTTGGACGAACCCATGGCCAAATTGTTGACTGTGTTGCCGTAGCTGTATGTCGGCAGAGGGGAAGCAGATCCGAGGCGGCGAAGGACGGCATAGCAGGAACAGCTCCGGTGCGGTGGAGGGTGGCAAAGTTGCAGCGGCAGCGGTGAGGCGCAGGACGGCGTGGTTGAACTGGCTCGGGTACGGACGGCTCAGCCTCGGCTTCAACTACTAGCCGTGGAGGGAGTTGCGGTTGAGGTTGCGGTGGACGACGACGTCGGGGTATCGGCTTCGGCGTGATGGAGGAGGGCGGCGGTTGATGGGTGGGATGGAGTGGCGGACGGAGGACGCCGGGGTTTCGCGGCTGGTGGAGAGGTAGTTTTGGCGCCCACGGAGTACGAATGGGGAATCAGACGGGTGGGGGGAACCATGTTTCGGTCTGGGACGCGCTTGTTTTTGGCTTTTTTGAACAGAAGATGGGACGCGCTTGTTTGAAATTTGGGGAAAGTACAAACTTTGCCCCCCTCTTAAATTTCGGACCTACTGCGGGTCGGGGGTAGGATGGTAATCCCAGGTGTCGCAAATAGTGGGCGGGCGCGATTCGGCCGCGCGCATGTGTGCTTAGGCGGCCATTGTGTATGAAAGTTTTTTGGAGGCAGTTGCGTGGCGTCTAGATGAAGCTACAAATCTACCCCGGTTTAGACCTTTGGACGTCGGGCCGGTAGATTTCACAGGTCGGAGTTATTAGAAAAGTAATTTCCTTGTACTACCAAACATTGGTCTCACGCGGTTTCGGGCGAGTAGAGGCTCTTTTGGCGCTTCGTTCGAAATTTTGAAACACAAGCATTCACGTTTAGAGTACTCTTGAACTATGAGGATTGACCTAAATAGACAACGTTATATTTGACCTTGTATGTTTGAAAACCTCATTAAATTATCCGCTTCCTTTTGAATTTTGACACTTGAAAATCCTATAACTACGATTATTTTGGAATGGAGGAGCTAAATTTGAATCTATTTTTTACACGACTACATATGCTATTATGTACAAAATCAGAGCAAAGATTGGTACCCAAATACTTTAGGTATGGTATACAAATGCCATGATATCAAATTCAAATAATTGAATGGACTTCATGTTGAATTCAATTTTTTAAACCACCTTAGGTTGAATTCAAATGTATACTAGTTCATAGGTAGCTATTTATAAATGTCCATTGTGTAACTTTCGTATGTATAATGTGCTTTACACACACAACATGAACTATACTCACGTTTATATTCGATTGCTAAAGCGATGCATTGTCTGGAGTTCAAAATACTAACTATGTGGATCAATTGTGTCGAATAATAACATAGACATGCTCAAATTCGATAGAATCTAGATGTCTGATGGATCAATGACCGCTCCTTACGCGAATTGCAAATATCATGATCCCATCCTAATATTTGGATACAATTTATATCTTTAATCAATGTGTAGAGCAGTCTTTTATGTGTAGTTTCACTCTCCATTGGTGGTCTCACACACATGCTCACATACTCTTTCCCGAGGTGTCTTTCTCGCACACATTCTCTAGATATAACCCTCCCTCCCTCTCGTAACAATTTACAACTGTTTTCACTAACCTTTATCACAAGCACTCTTCCTCTCGCAAACATACACACGCACAATCCTCATCGACCCTTTCTACATACATGGACCTGCCTACGTGTCTCATGTACACACATTATCTTTACGCCTATCTCTCACGCATTATCTCACACCTCTCTTCCTAATCGATGAGTATGATTCTAGCAGAGCATTCTGTAGGATGCCCCTTAAAGTTAGGTTGGATGAATAGTAATATCAGAGATAGAGGGGTTACCTTAGTCCGAGAACCTAGGGTTACAAATCCTAGCCGGCTTTGTCAGTGGACACAGAGTCCTTCACAACTCTGCTATCTTTGTCTTGTACGACTAGTCATCCACGGGTCTTCCTAAATGTGTCGTGCACCGACCAATGTGGTGCAGGACAGAACCGAACAAAGGGCCTCACCTCGACCCACCGGACCTCACGCGATGACACATCCTCTGCCCCCATGTCTCATTATCTTCACACACCCACACATACCAACACAAACACCACACACACAGAAAAATTCTCCTGGTGCCTCTATTCCCTCCCCCCTTGCATATACACACTCAAGGGAATGGAATCTCTTGTTGTGACGTCATATTCGTCTCTCTCTCTCTAGACCACCCTCATTTCTTGTGCTATCTCACCCCCC
>NC_041381.1:55374593-55393314 GCF_002162155.2 Triticum dicoccoides | reverse complement strand
ACACATACCTCTCTAGGCCCCGCCAAATGCATCAACTACACATTCACACATGTTACCTCACGTACCCCATTGATCTAAAAAGCCCTCTCTTCACGTTTATTTCGCATACAACATTCCTTTTGAATAAAGTGTGGCCAAAAAAATATTTTAGAGTTTCTACATATATAGAACATTACAAAGTTATATGGAGGAGTATGAACGCTAATTTGCATTGCATTGTGCCCACAATGATATTTATTCCGCACTGTGAATTTGTATATTTTTATACTATATACAAAGTTAGTCATAATAAAGAGAAACGAAGAGCATCTCTCTCTCCATTGCATACCCCCCCCCCTATACGGCCCTTTCACGTATGCACACAAAACTATCTCCATGTCCTCTAAAAGTAAGCCCCCAGAAAATTCACGCGTGTTTCATCTTTCTCTCGCGATATATGCAATGACGATCATTGTATTTGAAGTGAAAGCATGATACATACATTGGACTTCATAATCCACTCATTACGGTCATCGTTTATGTTTAGTGGTTATTATACAGTCACGGACTCACCGTACAACTTTGTATTTGCTCATGACATGACTAGTTGACCAGTTGAACGCTCCACGTGGCACCTGATCTAGTGTTGCATCACATTATCTCACTAACATCGTGCCCACCAGTCAACTTGTATCTACACTATTATAAAATACTTAAAATACACTCTTATAAAAAAACAGAGTTGGTGATGATCGTGTGCCTGCCATCCTGCAATATAGGCCATCCGATTTATATCTGACGGATAGGAAAGAAACTATGGCAGTTTTGCAAAAAGGTACCCACACACCTCTCCCCATTTGCAAATAAGGCCTTCCCTCCTTCATCCTTTTCTCTCACAAGATAAACAAGTCATACAAATGCATCTTGATGTTACGTGCAACGCACGGGCATCTTGCTAGTAAGAATGAAAACAAACGACAAAAAAATATTTCGATGGTGGTGCGAAGTCATGAACGCGGGCACAGCGGACAAGGTGGCCTTGTATTGGTATGCTGAGCCGTCTGTTTTAACACACAGGAGCTGGTGTGGTGATTATACACACACGCACGCATGCACACAAACTCCATCCACGCAACACTCACACAAACACATGCACCCACGCACGCACGCAACACTCACACGTACACACGCAGCCACGCACGCACGCAACACTCACACGCACACATGCACGCATGCATGCACACACCAGTACACCACACGACCAACACACACTCTCACGCTCAAGTGCTCAACATACACGTGCATGCGCACACATCAGGCCCTGACATACACATACACAACCAGGTGATTCCCGCGCACGGGTTGGAGCCTTGTCGCACCTACGTAAATTTGTGTTTATCTGACCTTTTCCCTATGCGAACTGACAGGTGGGACCCACAAGGAATGTGGTCAATTTCACTAGTCAACATGGCGCCACGCAGACTATTTGGCCGGTCAACAGAGTGCAATCCGATGATGAACTGTGAGCAAGTGACCGGATAATCACCGCAAAATGTATATAGTGACCGTAATCAGCTTATTCTGAAGTTCGGTGACCGTACTACGCTTTTCTCTCTGTAGGCCCTCCAAAACTACATCTCTACATGTTCTCGCATGTTACATCTAACAACTATGCAATACAGCACTACTACTACACTCTAACACAATAAATCATATGTGTTTTTAGTTTTACTAGATATCATATTGTTACTTATAATTATTCAGTTTGCATACATTAAAATTGCCTTTGAAATGTATGGCCAGTATCATCTACCGCGCGGGAAAAATCCCGCCCTTTCCTGTTTAATCGGGTTTGTATCGATGGATCGTGCGAAACAGCAAAACTATAGTACTATACAGTACAAGTGACGGTTCACTGGGCCGTCGTGTCGTCTACTCCTCCTTCGTAAGAGTGGAGCGCTTTCTTTCATAAATCTTCTTGTCCCTTTCGCCAACATGTCGGACATAAAGCTACCGGGTCCACGTGCCATACCGGAATACAGTGCAGAGCAGCCGGGGTGAAGCACCCCAGTCATGGCGCCGGCGTAGTAATGAGCAATGAGGCGTCAAATCACAAAGTTGCACCTTTCCCGCGGTTAAGTTGGAGGGACGAAGTAATAATGCTAAAAAAGAAGTTGGAGGGACGAAGCAACCATCATTTCCCTCGTTGCTGAATCCGCTTCTCCCTCATCTTCTTCAACTTAACCACGTGTTGCTTCTACCGTGTTCTGCCTCATGTGGGACGCGGATCAGCTTGGTCGCTTCTCCCTCATCTTCTTCAACTTAACCACTTGTTGCTTCCGCCATTGTTCTACCTCATGTGGGACGCGGATCAGCTTGGTAAAGCACTGACACGTGGGACCGCATGTTAGCAAACTGCAAGGACAACGTCCTCCAAAAATAAGAAACCTCCCCTGCCATCCGCGCGGCAAAATCACCTCCTTTTTACTAATCTTTGATTCTATAATTTTTTAGATCAATATAATTGAGATTTGTATAGATAGCACACAGGAGAAAAACCAAGTGGTACGGTTATGGGCATCCACAATGTGTAGCCAAATGTGAAAATAGCTTTTGGCATCGTGGGAACCATTGTGGACGGCGTTGCCAAAGCCAAAAAGATGGAACCGAAGCTCCCTGATTGATTAATTGAAGGAATAGAAAAATGCAACGTCTCTCCTCTTTCTCCCATGCTTGGAGGCATGTAGGAGTAGTACAGTATAGAGCACAGAGTCTACTCCCTTGTCCCTTCTATCACAAATCACAAAGCAGTGAGGCGTCAAATCACAAAGCACGGACGAAGAAACTATCATTTCACTCTTCGCTGACTCCGCTTCTCCATCATCTTCTTCGAGAAACCATCTCACCGCACTAGTACTCCTAGTAGTAGTACTAGTAAAGGACTTCCTGGATGCAAATAAGGCGGTTGTCTCGGCTTGCAGGCGGCACTTGCGAACGACTTACTGTGGTCTCCCTCAATGGTGTTCTCCGTCGAACGCACTTCGCCAAACCACAAAAAAAAAAGTCGTCGACGTCACCGCAATGGGCAAGGAATTCAAATATAGTTACTACCTCCATTTTTTTGTACACAAGGCCAGTATCAAAATTACAATTTGCAAAGGGCCACTAATACTAATCGAGGCAAAATTGATGGGGTTAGCAACCAAGGACATTAATATCCCCTGCATGCATGCGGAAGTGAGAAGGTTCGTTTGCATGGCGCTGCATTAATCAAGCGATGAGGAGTGAGATGGTTAGCTCTTTGGTCTTTCGAGAAAAAATATATGCATTAATTGACACGTGAAATGAGGATTTGTATCAAAGGAAAACCCCGCCTTTCTTTTTTAACACTAGTACTCCTAGTACGTACTACCTTCGTCCTGGTTTATAGGTCCTTTTTATAGTTTGTGCCAAATTTTGACTAAAGATTTAACTAACAAAATATTAATGCATGTCAAGAAAAATTATCTCATTGGATTCGTATTTGAACATAGTTTTTAAAAATATAATGTTTGGTGACATGCGTGAACATTTTCTTAGTTTAATATATGGTCAAAATTTGGCACGAAATACAATGGGGACCAATAAACCCGGACAGAGGTAGTACGTACTTATCCTGTTTGGGTCTAGGCCTTGCATTGCCAAACTTCGCCACACATTTTTGCCAAGCTTGCCTAAAGTTTTCAAAATGAGAAGGAGGTACACTTGCACACGGCTGTCGCAGTCGCACCGCACCCTCACACGGTCGCTCCTGCACATCGCGGTCGCACCGCACCCTCACACTTCACTCCTGCACGCCGCAAACCCAACCAAGGGAACGCACCCTCACTGACACGTGTTGTCGCATGTGAACAAAAAAACTCAGCCATCCTATCGCTGACACATAATTTTCGTTCATAGAGTATGTTTATCCAACCGAAGTATCCGTACGGCCCGTGCGGTGGTCTGTTGGCGAAGAAGAAGAGGTGAGGAAGAAGGAAAGAAGGGTTAGGAGACGTAGGATATTCATCCAACCGCCTGAAATGGTAGACTCAGGCGACTTGCATAACAAATAGTATGTTTTTACACAACAAAAGATCCATAATAATAAAAACAACAACATAAAGAAAAACTATCACTGCTCGCGGAAAGAGACGGCCTCGTCGTCTTTGGTTGCCGGCGCGAACCAGTCGTCGCTGCCGACGTGTGTCTCCGCACCGTGGTTGTCCTCGGCCTCCAGCTACTCGTTCAAGCAGAGCGTGCAGGCGCTCTGCACGGACGAGAGCACAGCCCGGTTCAAGTCGAGGACGTCCGGTTCCGCCTGTAGGAGGGCCTCGATGGCAGCGGCATCCGCGCGCTCCGCGTCGAGTCGAGCCTCCGCCGCCCGGTTCAAATCCAGGACTTCCAGTTCCGCCTACAGGAGGGCGTAGATGAGAGCGGCATCAGGGCGCTCCGCGTCGAGTCGAGCCTCTGCCGCCCGGTTCAAGTCCAGGACTTCCGGTTCCGCCCGCAGGAGGGCGTTGATCAGAGCGGCATCCATGCCCTCTGCGTCGAGTCGAGCCTCTGCCACCCGGTTCATGTCCAGGACGTCCGGTTCCGCCTGCAGGAGGGCCTCGATGGCAGCGGCATCCGCGCGCTCCGCCTCAAGTTGAGCCTCCGTCGCCCGGTTCACATCCACGACATCCGATTCCGCCTGCAGGAGAGCCTCGATGGCAGCAGCATGCGCGCGCTCCGCGTCGAGTTGAGCCTCTGCCTCCCGGTCCTCCTTTAGTATCACCATGTTGAACCGCTGGTCCGCCTGCACCATGGGGGACTCGGACGTTGGCACGAAGTCGACGTCCATCGTCTCATACCCATCGGGGGCCTTCTGTGCCGCGACCTCCACAGTGAACATTGTATCGTCTTTCTCCTCCTCGTAGCTTGGCTCCAGAGAACTCGGGGGTTGGCCCGCCGCAAAGCGAGCTTGGGAACGGAGGTCTGTGGCGCCGACCGCCGCCGCGATTTCTGCGCGGCGCTCTGGCGTCAGCATCTTGTAGTAAGTGATCTTGCGGCGCACCATGGCTTTCCGGCGAACTAGGGGACACTTGATGCGGGCTAGGGGATCAAAAGGTGGGGGAATGGGCTGGAGATTTGGTGTGGTTTTAGGGCGGTGGCTGGCGTAGGCCGAGCAGCGAAGGTTCTGGTGTGAATAGTGGTTCCGGTCACGACCGGTCAATCGGTTTTGACTGTACATCAATCTTGTCGCGTTCGCGTTGCAGCCCGGCACGCTGGACCCTCCACGTCGCTCACCAAATGGAACGCGCTTCGTCTTGCGTTTTCGCTCGCTTGTGGGACCGCAGTTGAGAGCAAACCGACGTCCCTCCCCCTCCCTCGCCCGTGTCATTTATTATACCACTACTCCCTCCGTTTTATGCGGAGTAAATAAAAACAGAGGGGGTATACTACGAATGAGGATCCCCTAACGTGGCTGAACCCATTGAATAACTAACATGCGGGGCCTAGCAAGCATGGGGTCCGCCAGTAAGTGACCGAAAGGGAGGGTAAGGCAGGGATACCTACGTGAGAGGATCCACTTCCACTATACTACTTTGACCAAATGTTAGAGTAATAATATATGACATGCAACTTACACAAATGTTATAGTAATAATATATGACATGCAACTTACACAAAGCATATAGGGTCTAATGCGTTTTTCGAGGCTAACTTTGACCAATTGTTAGAGTAATAATATATGACATGCAACTTACACAAAGCATATGGTCAATTTCGTATGTGAAAGGAGTTTCCAATGATATAATTTTCACATTACACATCTCATGTACTCCCTCCGTCTAGGTGTGTAAGTCATCTTACGAAAACCAAATAATCCCAAAACATGTAGGCGCGGTGCATTAACTTCTACCTCGTTTCTTGTTTCTTGACATATGAACCAATAAGAGATGAGGGTGCATGTGCATGCTTTTAATGACCTGAGACTATCAAACATGACATGCAGTGGTTAGTTCATTGCATGCAATACTATTAATTAGCAAATAAACATTAATGTCTCTCGTTTTCCCCTCCTCCTTGGTCACGGTACACAGCCTAAGAGTACTCACCTATGTGAAAGGAGTACTATTAATCTTGTCAATAGTCAAATTGGAAACCATGTCGAGTACAAATCTAGGAGTACATACGAATCTAACAATATTGATTGGGCGTTGTTGAATGTTGATACCTTTTTTATCATAGTAGAGATACTTTGACTACACATAAAACTTATATGTAAGGTAGAAAGGGTAGGAGGGAGTATATTGTACGTTCAAAAACGAAACGAACATTGAATACCCTTTATATATGATTTGCGGATGCTATGATCACTAGTTCAAAATTTTGAATCCGCCTTAGGTATCACGTGCCCCCACTCGTTCCCTCTCGATTTCATCTCGGGGTCCGGAGATCTATTGAAAGAGGACTAGGGTGGGTACATGCGAATGATACTCGGCGGAATGTTCAAATGAGGCATGCGGGAGGATGGACTCGACTGGAGGGAGACATGATCAATGGAGAAGAGGGTTGGAGAGGAATGAGAAATAAGCAAACCCGCATGATTACACTTGAACGGCTCAAATAAACAATAAGTTGTCTCGCTTGGCCTACATAGTGAAAGGCCTAATGCGCAACGCGGAGCACTCGCGCTCGAATATGGCCGGGAAAACAGGGAAACCGACATGTGGGGCACACCCGTCGGGACAACGTAGCGCAGACTAGTCCAATGGAGGAGCTGGCCCACGACCTCCTCGCCACCGACAACCGTTCATGTGGGTCTTTGGGGCCAACAATGGGGCGCAGAGCTCCAGCACCGCCTCCGGACACGGCGACCGCGGTGAGCGACATGCTCATATCGTCGATAGACACGGTCGGTTTCAGTGTGCCGAGGGTGGCATTTGTGCTGTGGCACGACCAACGGTATGTTTGGTTTGTGCCCAAGGTTGTCCCATCAAAGCATTGGGTAGCCAAAATTTTGGTTGAGGTATTGGTTGCCCATGATTTGGCCGACATTGGCAAGAAAAATGAACTAGAGTTGGCTAGAGTTCATTGGCATGCAAAAGAAATGGCAACCATCCAAACAAAGACCAATCTTTGGGTCATGACCAAAATTTTGGTAAGGTGCACTTTGGCCACAATCCAAACACACCCCAACACCCGGCTCGTCGCGGATGCACGGGGCGCCGTGACGCGTCCGCGGAGTGGTGTAGCACGGCCAATTGCATCCTCTGGACCTGAGACCATGCCGGGTCGTCTTGCTTTTTCAATGACATGTGGGGATCGCATTTGAGCAAAGGGCGTCTCCAACATTGCCACAACCGCAGCTGACTACCCTGGCACACCAAAGCCCTCGTCCCTCGCGCCATCGCGCGGTGCGTTCCCAGCCGGCGCCAGCTGCCCGCATTCATGTCGTCCGTTAGTATGTCGTTGTTAAGAGGCTCGGTGCCCGATGAACCAACTCCGTCTACTTAATGATGCACCCGGATGCTTGGCCTCACCGGAATGTGCTACTTAAAGCGGCAACGCCCAGCTAACCTCCACACCATAGCGCATCGTCCTCCTACCTGACACCATATCCGCCATGACCGCAAGTGCGAACGCTCTGGGGGAGAGCTTGTCTTCGGGGATGAAGCTCGAGGTCGCCGCCCTCGCTCAAGTCGCCTCTCGCGATGCAATAGCGGCGTAGCCGGACGCGGACGCGACCGCACAAGCGGTGGCCACGCTGGCGGCCGACGACAGGAGCACCGTCAGCCATGTGTCCTACTTGCCGTCGTCCAACGTCCGGCACCGCCGAGGTTGGGGACTCCTCCGAGGATGAGTAGGGCATGGGAGGCGGCAGGGCATGGTGTGCCAACTGGCCGGTCCGTATCCCGTGTTCTACTCTTCCTCGCCGGAGACCGCACCTTCACTTCACGGGTCTTGAACCCCGCCCCCGTACATAGAGATCGCAGATGGAGGATGTCAGTCGCCGCCGTAGAATAGGTTTAGGGTCGGGTTTCTTTTATTTTTCTGTCTTATAAAAGTTTGAAATGTAATGAAAATCTGCCGTGTTTGCATTAATCTCGGCCGGTGTATATGAACTTTCACAATAATATACATATTGTAGGAGTACTAGTGCACGGAAGATCAAGATCTTGTGGGAGAAAAGGATGAATGAGGGAAAGCCTTATCTGCAAATGTGGAGAGGAGTGTGGGTAAATTGTCATAGTTTCCTTCCTATCCGTTAGATATAGATCGGACAGCCTATATTGCAGGATGACAGGCACACCATCATCACCAACTCTGCTTTTTATTGAACCAAGACAAATCTAAAAAACCCAACTAAGCCAACCTCCCAGCATATCGCGCGGGAAAAGACCCGGCCGCGCCGTTTTAGTCGGAATTACCGGATTACTAGTAGTAGTATTGATGGATCGCGTGAAGCAACATTTTTTTGAGGGGGCGAAGCGCCTAGTTTAAAAGGAAAAAAGGCGGTACACTCACAGCACTCCTGTCGCGGTCGCATTGCACCCCACACACGTTCGGTCCTGCACACGGCTCACGCAAACGGAACGCGCTTCGGCTTGCCTCTTCACTGACACGTGGGACTACACTTGGAGAAACCGACCATGCGCCAAACTCCCCACACACACACACACAAATTCCCCCCAAATTCGATTCAACCACCCTTCGGCCAAATATTCCCCAAACCCCCATCCCCCATCCACTCCATTCGCTCCGCCAAAGCCGCCCTCCCCGCCGCGCTAATACGTAGGCGCCGCGGTTCGTCGAGGGGACGCACGGTGATCCTCTCGCTCCCACAGTACGCTCTCGTAGACTGCCGTCCTCTAGTCGCGCCGCCACCTCTGGCTATGTTATTGTGGAGGCGCACGGCGGTCAGCGCCGCCACCGCTGGCGACGTTCGTGTGGAGGCGCACGGCGGTCATCTTCTCCCATGATACGCGCATTCTAGACTGAGGCCCCGTTCATGTCGGTGTAGCGCTGAATGTTAGCTGATAGACGCTGTTAATCTCACTGTTTCCCGAAGTAGTTTACTGTCAATATGCTCTTCTTAAGAAGCTTCCTTGCCCTGTTCTGCACTCAATCTGCTTAGCTCAGATGGCATGCCAAGGCCGATTAGTTGCTAAAATATCCTGCCATATATTTATTGTGACGTAGATTGCCATAGTCTAGTAGCCAATCTGTTAGGTGAAATAGCTCTACACCGTTTTATACTCGATCTTTGTTGCTGCGATGGCCTTCGATAGTTTGATGGCTGTGTGCTCGGGGTCATTGACTACTGAAATGGCCTGCCATAATTTAGCACTCAAATATGTTTGCTAAATTAGCTTTACATATATTTCGTTACTTAGATCTGCTCGTCCAAATATCTTGCCATAGCTTTAGACATCGACCTAGGTATTTTTTTTCTGGACTTCATAAAAAAGCATATATGTTTTTCCTGTAATATCTAGTAGAAGAACTAATTTGTATGTCTAACAGATGGACAGGACTTGGATAACTTCTGCTCGAAGATTCTCCGCTGCATATGTCGAGGGGGTTGAAAACTTCATGAACTTTATCAGAGCTGAGTACGGTGGTCCAAAATCAGATGTGCTCTGCCCGTGTAGCAGTTGTATGAATTCAGTTACAAGACCCCAGTCAACTGTGAAAAATCATCTACACTTGTATGGGATGTCGGTCACATATACTAGGTGGGTTCATCATGGTGAAGCTGTGAACGTCAATGTTATTGACTACGTGGAAGCAGCAGATCACCATCTTGATCTGCCTGATGCTCAGGTGGAAGAGGAGGAGGTGGTGGTGGTGGCGGAGCTAGTGAGTTTGACCAACATTGAAACAATGCTACAAAATGCTCGTGCATTCCTTGAACTTTCACCTGCAGAAGAAAATGGTGGGCCCGCATGTTGGAACAATGCAACGTTGCTGTCACCCCAGGAAATAAGTTGTCAGTATTCTCAGCTTTGGTCACCTTTCTTCAGGTGAAGACATCTGAGCGGATGACCAACAAATCATTCGATGCGATGTTGCCTGCTTTCCGCAAATCTTTCCCAGATGTGTCTGAGCTGCCACACACCTACAGTAAAATGAAGAATTTCCTTCGTGCAGTTGGAATTGGATATGATATGATCCATGTTTGTAAGAATAATTGTGTTCTATTCCGGCAGGATTATGCCAACGTAAGTGAATGCCCGAAATGCAAATCATCAAGATGGAAAGATGGCGATGCTGTGAAGAGGGTTCCTCATAATGTTCTGAGATATTTTCCAATTACACCAAGATTGCAGAGGTTGTTTCATGATGCTGAAACAAGAGAGGATGTACTGTGGCATTCTAGGAACCAGGAGTACAGAGATCAGAATGTAATGAGCCATCCATCTCATGGTAGTGAGTGGAAAAGCTTCAATGATAAACACAAAGAGTTTGCTGCTGACCCGAGAAACATTAGACTTGGCTTAGCTTCAGATGGATTTAACCCATTTGGCCACCAGAGCGCCACATATAGCATGTGTCCAGTGCTTGTTATACCTTACAACATGCCTCCAAATGTCTGTACCAAAGAATCAAACTACATGATGGCCTTGCTCATCCCAGGTCCAAAAAGTCCTGGAAAGGATTTTGATTTGTTCATGGAGCCTCTTATGGAGGAACTTCAACAGCTATGGAAGGGTGTTCTCACTCGAGACCTATGTAGCAGCCCACCAGCTGATTTCTTTCTGCGTGCTGTTGTAATTTGGTGCATCCATGATTATCCGGCTTTGGGCACTATGTCAGGGCGAACGACACATGGTTACAATGCATGTGTTCGCTGTGACAGGAATCCGCTGTCATACGCAATACTTAGCAAGATCTGTTACATTGGACACCGTCGTTTCCTTGCCAAGGACAAGCCGCATCCTAGAAAATACCAAAGACATGTGTTCAATGCAAAGCATGAAAACCGTGATGCGCCAAAGAGGCTCACCGCTGATGAGTTGCAAGTGGAATTAGAAAAGGTCAGGCATATTACACTAGGAAACCATCCTGGTAATGGTAGCGGGAAAAGAAAGCATGGCACGGTAGAAGAGAGATCATTGTTTACCCGCAGGTCCACTTTGTGGGACTTGGAGTATTGGAAAGATTTGGATCTGCGGCATAATCTTGATGTGATGCACATCGAGGAAAATATATGTGACAGCATTATCGGCACACTTCTTAACATTGAAGGCAAGACGAAAGATACCTTAAAATCTAGGATTGATTTCACACACCTGGGTATCAGAAAGGATTTGCAGGTGCAAGATGAAGGTAAACCACGGGATATGGCACCAGCTGTGTACGTCTTGGACAAGGTAAAAAGAAAAGAATTCTGCGAGGTCCTGTCACGTGTGAGATTCCCACATGGATTTGCTTCCAACCCTGAAAGGAGAGTTAGTGCAGATGGAAACAAGGTACAAGGGTTGAAAACTCATGACTGCCACGTCCTACTTCAAATGGTTTTACCTGTTATCCTTAGAGGATTGGGCCGCCCTGACTTATACAGAGCAGTTGCAGAGTTGGACAATTCTTCAGGGAACTTTGTAGTAGAAATATCAGGATAGATGCTTTGGAGCGTCTTAGAGACAAGATACCAACTATCCTATGCGACCTTGAGAAGATATATCCTCCAGCCTTCTTTGATGTGATGGTGCATTTGGATGTTCATCTACCTGATGAGGCACTACTTAGAGGTCCAGTACAGTATGGCTGGATGTACCCTATTGAAAGGCGGCTAGGCACTTTCAAGGGCTATGTTAGGAACAGAGCTAGACCCAAGGGTTCCATTGCAGAGGCCTACATTGCTACAGAAGCATTGACATTCTGCTCAAAATACATTGAAACAGCTGATCAGCTTAGCAAAGAGGTGGGTGAAGACAATCCCGGGCTCAATGTTTTCAATTATTCTGTTCGAGTTACAGGGAAGAGTCCACAAGAGGACGAACCTAAAGATTTGGACAAAATGGTTTGGTATGTGTTGAATAACTGTCCTGAGATACTACCTTATATCAAGTAAGTGCAGTACTGCAGCTTATACATCGTAATCACCTAAACTTGCAGCACATTCTTATATATTTAGATGTTTGACGCGATCACTATGTTGTGCAGCATGTACAAAGAGGAGTTACTGCCGCAAAATCCAAGAAACATTGACGAACTGGTTATGGCAGGATTTGTGAAATGGTTCAAGAACCATGTAAGCTTTTGAAGTGCACTGTCAGTTTTTTAATATATTGAGTACATAAGATGATCAGCTTGTCTATTTTCTAACCATAGGTTAAGAAGATGCGGGAGTATGGGCAGGCAATTGATGATGCCCTTTACTCACTAGCAATGGGTCCTGATACTTGGGTAAGACATTATGAATCTTGCGTTGTTGGAGATGTGCGCTACAACACCCTTGCACGAGACGAAGGCAGGAAGACACAAAACAGTGCCATCATGAGCACGGATACGTATGACAAAGAGACAACTGAAATGTATGCTAACATAACAGACATTGTTCACTTGAAGTATATCTCCAGTTTCGAGGATCATCGGTGTCTGGTTCTGTTGTGCTGTTGTTGGTATAACCTGTTTTCCAGGATCGCAAAACCCAGAGCTGATGATTATTTAAAATCCATCAATGTCAAGGCGGCGTACCAGACCAACGAGCCTTTTATTTTGGCAAATCAAGCAACACAGATATTTTTCTTGGAAGACACATTTGCACGTAGCAATGACTGGAGAGTATTGCAAAGGTTTGAGCAGAGGAATTCATTTAATGAAGTTGCACAACAAGATGATGCTTACACTGCTCCTGATGTACAAGATAACACAGATGTTCCTAATATCTTTGAGAACCATCACGTCACTGACGCTGGCGAAAAGATTGCCTGTCGTGTTGTGGACATACAAGAGTTGATCAAGAAGAAGCCAACGTTCGAGGATGTTGAGGACGAAGAAGAAGATGACACCGTGGGGAATTACGATTCAGACTGATACACATGGCGAAGATGTTGACGCTGCTGCTGCGGATGATGATTACATTGCTTTTGTCGTATTTGCCTGTTAGAAGGCGTTTTTTTATCTACTATGTGAAATTGTGTTTGCTATGACAACTGAAACCTGATGAACATGTTGTTTAGTATTTTGCTGTGAGAACATCACTTGTATGTATGATGATTTGTGTTTGGTGATTGTATGACAACTAAAACATGATGACATTGTTGTTTAGTTGTACTCATATTTGGCTGTGAAACTTGAATTTGATGACATAGTTTGATGTTGGACTGCAATTTGCTCGACGTCTTCGAATGAGAACAAAGCTGACCCGACAGGGCCTCTGCTATCTATTTATTTATATGAGCAAAAGGGGATACCCCTAATTTCCGTTAATAGAAATCATTAGATGTTCACAACACTACGCCCAGCCTGCTACACGGGTTTCATTCATTACTAGTTTCAGCAAAGTGCTCATGTCGTAGCCACTGAATACATCACGAGTGCTACATACACTGCAAATAAAGAGACAATCATCCTACAAAGCACATCGATTTTTCCCATTATCTTCACAAGCTCTTTCATCTCCTCATTGCTGTCAAGGCCATTCAGCAGCTGTTGCTTGGCCATGATCAGAGGAACTGCGTCTTTAACCTTCTGCTCTACATCTTCCTCTTCTACCGTTCCTTCAGTTACTTGTCCAACACCCCAACCTGCTGGTATTGGGATTACTCGGCTAACCAAATAATCAGCGTAGTTGCATTCCCCCATATCAGCAACTTCCCAGAAATACAAATCACACGAATCTTCCCTTTTCTGCACAAATCAAATTGGAGGATCATCAACCAAACTATTAAAAAAATCAGCAACTGAAAGCAGCAGAACAACACTTAAACATATTATTACCCCATGATTCGGGCATTTGTAGAAGACTCGGCCAGGGTTGTGGATTGTGGTTGAGACGCGACGGATGACTCTGCGTGATCTGCAGCAGTGGCACCACACCAACGACAGCGGGTTGCGATGAGCAATCGGCTGCAGTGCGCATGTCGGCGGGGGTGTGATGAGACCCACAGGCGATGGTACGAGTGGCGACTTGGTGCATATCTGGTTGTTGCCTGCTGAAGAGCAGGTGGACGAGCAGCCAGCGGACATGGTTGCTGCGGCCAGAGCTTCTGATGCTAGGTAGAGTAAGTAGAGAAGAGGAGAAGCGAACGTTGGATATGTCAGTTTCATTACTTGCAGAGTAGCATAGCACCATATATAGTCATAGTCTAGGTTTGGATTCGAACCAGCTATAGGAGCATGTCTTTCTTTTTTCTAAAACTCGGCAACGTCTCTTTACTGGTACACTAGCTTGTTCTGTATGCCTTCCCAAGTCTTTAATTTTCTTTCCCTTTTTTGCGAGGAAGGAAGGAGGACAAAATTAAGAGTTCCTCGGACTCGAACCCAAGACCTCTCAGTTGAAAACCAAGGGTGCTAGTCACTTATGTGGCGAATGTTCCCTGTGAGGAGGACGGCAGACGAACGCATTTTCCTCGCAGTTTTCTTCCTATATATAAAAAAGTATGCTACTTGGTGTCCGCTTAGTCAAAAAACGATTGTGCCAACCTTGACCGTTCGATTGACATTCAACGTCTGTCGCATTTCTTCAGTCTCTTCTTCCTCGAGCCGCCAAAGCCAAACCAGCACCGGTGGGGCCGCCTGCTCTCGCCTCCCACGGCTGGCTGTGATCTTCCTCGGCTCCTGTTCGTTCCCGTCCAAGGCCTCACCATCGTCCTCCGCGCTCATCGCGGCGCCGCCCTCCGGTGTTGTCAACATGGTCAACAACCGAGAGGAATAAGGAGATGATTGTACATGGTGAGGATGACAGTAGGGACCCAGCAGCGAGCGCGGTAATTTTGTTTTTTCGGGACAGAGAAGGGTATCAACTGGGTTGTGCGGGACACGTGGACCGTCTAGCCAAGGCTTTTATTTCATATGTTTAGCACATGACCAGCCCAGTTTGTTTTTTTCCTTTCTGAAAAATGGCTAGCCAGCTATTTTGTTTCTTGCAGAATAACCAACATAGGCCTACTTGCTTTTCTATGCCCTGCTGGGCCGGAAATCTTTCAAGACGAGGAGGGATGCATTTTGCCCAGAAAATGGGCTATAAGCAATAAGATATGGGCTATAAGTAATAAGAAATGGGCTATAAGTAATAAGAAATGGGCTATAAGTAATAATAAATGGGCTATAAGTAATAGTAAATGGGTTGTAAAATGAAAAAAATACAACAAACAGGCAACTAGTTCCCAAATACTGTTTTCTTTCGGATTTTGATATTTTAAATTTCATTGTTTTTGTGCGGGTAAAATTTCATTGAATTTAAATTAAGGTATATTTAGATTTAAAATTAATTTGAATCCGGCTAGAAATTTCGGGTTGTATGTTGTTTGGGACAGATTTGGAGGCTGACTTGTGGGTCTACTACGTTGACGTGTACTTTGGCTTTGTCAACTTAGTCCACAAACGATTCTAGCAGCAGTGACCGTTGGATGTTAATCCAACGGCCGTGCTGCTTCTTCAATATCTGATCTTCTTACTCCAGCCGCCCAAACCAGCTCGGGTGGAACTGCCTGCTCCTGCCTCCCGTGGTCGGCTGCGCTGCCGCACATGCCGCACCGACCCACCCTACTTCATTGCTGGCCAGGCCATTCCACTACTCACCCACACCTCCTGTTATTTTCCGGCAACGGCAGCCGGACAAGTAAACCCTCGTACTCCCCACCGCGTGGGCAACCATTGTCGAGTCTTCCCCGGCTCCGTGTCATTCCCTTCCTAGGCCTCGCCATCGTCCACCGCCATGGTGCTCTCAGCGCGGCCTGGTCAACGAACGACATCCATCGGCCGTGGACTGTACGCGCAAAATAATGATTCCTCCACCTGACAGCTAGGACCCACCGGAAGGGCCTCTGTATTTCGCGAAGAAAACGTTCCCCCCGCTGACATGTTGGACCCACCAGCTATATCTTCACATGCAAGGAAGTGCCTCCTTATTACGTGCAAAAAAATGAATACCCACCCTGCTAGATGGGACCCACCATAGTGGGAGGATGACTTTTGGGCCAACTAAGTTGACGGGGACGGAGGGCTTTGTCAACTTAGTCAATATGAACGATTCTAGCTCCAGGGACAGTACGATGTCCATCCAACGGCCATAGTGCTTCTTTAACCTCTGGTCTTCTTGCTCCGGCCGCCCAAAGCAGCGTCGGTCGTGCCGCGTGCTCCTGCCTCTCGTGGACGGTTGTGATGTCGCGGAGGCCTCACCGCCCCCTACTACTCCCACCGCTGGCCCAGGGTATCCCTCTACTCACCCACACCCCCTGTTATTCTACGGCGACGGCAGCCTCACGCCGCAGCCAAACCAGTGAACCCTCGTACTCCTCTCCGCGTGGGCTACCACTGCTGCGTCTTCCCTGGCTCCGCGTCGTCCCCTTCCTAGGCCTCGTCGTCGTCCAGACCACCGCCCTGGTGCTCTTGGCGCGGCGTGGTCAACGTGGTCAATGACCGACTTCCATCGGAAGAGTACTGTACATGGAGAGGCTGACAGCTGGGTCCAGGCGGCCGCAAGGAAGTGCCTCCTTATTACGCGCAAAATAATTATTCGTCCACCTAACAGCAGGGACCCATCGGACGGGCCACCTTATTTCGTGAAAAAAATGTTTCCCCCCTGACTGCTGGGACCCACCGGACGGGCCAGCATATTTCGCGAAAAAAATGTTTCCCGCGCTGTCAGCTCGGACCCACCGGAAGTGCCTCCTCATTACGCACAAAAAAAATGAATACTCCCCTTGCTAGCTGGGACCCACCATGGTGGGAGGCTGACTTGTGGGCCTACTAAGTTGACTGGGACGGGGGCCTTTGTCAACTTTAGTCAATATGAACGATTCTAGCTCCAGTGACCGTACGATGTCCATCCAACGGCCGTAGTGCTTCTTCAACCTCTGGTCTTCTTGCTCCATCCGCCCAAAGCAGCATCGGTCGTGCCGCATGCTCCTGCCTCCCGTGGCCGGCTGTGCTGCCGCGGAGGCCTCACCGCCACCTATTATTCCCACCGCTGGCCAGGCCCTGCGGCGACGGCAGCCTCACACCGCAGCCGAAACAGTGAACCCTCGTACTCCTCTCCGCGCGGGCTTCCGCTGCCGCGTCTTCCCCGGCTCCCCGTCGTCCCCTTCCTAGGCCTCGCCGTCGTCCACCGCCCTGGTGCTCTCGGCGCAGCGTGGTCAACATGGTCAAGGAATGACTTCCATCGGACGTGGACTGTACGTGGAGAGGCTGACAACTGGGTCCACGGCCGCAGCAAGGAAGTGCCTCCTTATTATGCGGAAAATAATGATTCCTCCACCTGATAGCTGGGACCCACCGGTTGGGCCATTGTATTTCGCGAAAAAACGTTTTCCCCTGACTGCTGGGACCCCACCAGCTACATCTTTGCACGCAAGGAAGTGTGTCCGGGCAAAAAAACAAAATGATTTGCCCCCCTGACCGCTGGGACCCACCAGCGACACCTTCGCATGCAAGGAAGTGCGCCTGAGCAAAAAAAAGATTAGCCCCCCTGACTGCTGGGACCCACCAGCTACATCTTCGCACGCAAGGAAGTGCGTCCGGGCAAAAAAAAATGATTCGCCCCCCTGACTGCTGGGACCTACCAGCTACATCTTCGCACGCAAGGAAGTGCCTGACAGTCGGGACCCACCTAGTCGAAGCGTACGTAGCGTTGTCATTCTGGTCGCGAACGTGTACGTACGTATATACTGGTGGATGTAGACGCGCGCACGTGTCGTAGTAGAGGCGCTCACGTAGCATGTACACGTACGTACAGCGGCGAGGGTGCAAGAAAGAAAATACGGCCACGTACATACATACGGGCAGGGTCTCTAACGCCTATTGCGCATACATACATGGCTGGGTCGGAACGGAGAAACAGCGTCGTCGTCGTGTTCATGGGGAGCTAACCGGCTGGGTCGGAAAGGAATGCGTGGTCGTGTTCATCGGGAGGGCTTGGACGGAACAGGCGATGGAAACGAGGCCTGGTGTACCGCACAATGGAGGAAACGGCCTTGTGTTCGACCGGCCACGTTCGAAACGGGGTCTTGTTGATCGGGAGGGGCCTGGCGTGCCGTAAAACGGAGGAAACGGACCTCCTACGGTCGAAACGGGGGTCCTATTGATCGGGAGGGGTGTGGCGTACCGCAAAACGGACGAAACGAACTTGTGTTGGAGTGCTACGGTTGAAACAGGGGTCCTGTTGATTGGCAGGGGTGTGGCGTACCACAAAACGGACGAAACGGACTTGTGTTGGAGCGCTACGGTCGAAACGGGGGGAGAGGTGTGGCGTACCGCAAAACGGGGCTCCACGGGATACTGTTCATCTCCACCGTCGACCTCCTCCAGCCTCCACGGGCTACCGTCGACCTCCTCCAGCCTCCACGGGCTCATGTTCATCCAGCCTCCACCGCACGCTACTCCACCGGCTACTGTTCAATCACCCCTACACGGGCACCCCTCCACCGTCTACTGTTCATCCAGCCCTCCACACCACGGGGTCCTGTTCAACCACCCCTCCACGGCCACCCCTCCACCGTCTACTGTTCATCCAGCCCTCCACACCACGGGTTCCTTTTCATCCAGAGGCAACGCCACCGCTCACTGT